>NW_011488474.1:102461-120167 GCF_000754665.1 Bison bison bison
CTTCTGTCCCACAGTGGGTGTTTCCGCATGGTGAGCCCAGGTGGATGCAGCTTCTTTCCCACAGTGGGTGTTTCCGCATGTTAAGCCCAGGTGGATGCAGCTTCTGTCCCACAGTTGGTGTTTCACATGTTAAGCCCAGGTGGATGCAGCTTCTGTCCCACAGTTGGTGTTTCACATGTTAAGCCCTGGTGGATGCAGCTTCTTTCCCACAGTGGGTGTTTCCGCATGGTAAGCCCAGGTGGATGCAGCTTCTGTCCCACAGTGGGTGTTTCCGCATGGTGAGCCCAGCTGGATGCAGCTTCTGTCCCACAGTGGGTGTTTCCGCATGGTGAGCCCAGGTGGATGCAGCTTCTTTCCCACAGTGGGTGTTTCCGCATGGTAAGCCCAGGTGGATGCAGCTTCTGTCCCACAGTGGGTGTTTCCGCATGGTGAGCCCAGGTGGATGCAGCTTTGCGCGTTACATCCCTGCCGACTTGTTGGTGGACGTGTTTCCCTTGTGTGCTTGGTGATTTTCCAACATGAGCTCCTTTTGGGGAGACTTTTATCCCCGATTGTTAGAGAATCATGGAGGTCACATGGAGAGTGACTTTCTCCAAAGAAGACTGTGCTCCGTCCACTTCTGGAGACGTGGCTGACCCGAGATGCCATCCTGACCCCTGTGCTGCCCTCGGTGGCCACCCCTGTGGGGTCACTGCCTGCTCTGTCCAGCCCAACTTTCTGACTCCCCCTTCCTTGGTAATTCCGATTACTCCCTCAGCCCTAAAAAGGAAAAAATAAAATTCTCCCTGGGTGGAGTAAGTTAGAACTTTCCTTGGAGCTATCTTGCTTGTGTTGATGGTACTTCTTGCTCCAGGAGGACGTGGTGGGCACGGCTGTGCTGACACCTGCATTCCTGTCCGACTTCGGGTCACCAGGCTCTGAGCCCACCCCTGCGGCTGGTTTGCAGCAGCACCATCAGTGCCTTCATCCCCAACCTGTCACATGACACTCGGCTGAGTCCGTGAGTGAGGGAATGCTGGACTTAGGACACTGAGGACCTGCTCAGCACGGCGGTGTGGGGTCTTGGTGCACGACAGTAAGTGACAGTGATCTGTGATGCCTCCTGCCAGCAAAGACGACCTCTTGTGATTTTGGCCAGTTCTGCATCTATTTTACATCATAAACGTGTATTATGTCTTTATGCATCAAGTCGTAATGGCTCCACCATTGTCTAAATTAACTAAATTCTAAATCAGGAGAATTAAGCTTTCATTTGAATAACATGTCCTTCTGAGAATATCGATCCTGAAACTAATTCTTGCTGACTGTTCTTTTGGAAAAGTTATTATAATGCAGTGATCAGGCTTTTTATTAAAAAACAGGATGATGTAACATGTTAATGAGCTTATCCCCTCTTTGATTTAATCCCCTGGAGAAGGAAATGGCAACCCACTCCAGCATTCTTGCCTGGAAAAACCCATGGACACAGGAGCCTGGTGGGCCACAGTCCATGGGGTCACAGAGAGCTGGACACGACTGAGCAGCTAATTGACAAAGATTTAATAGTGTGGTCAGTGTTGTTTCCAGAGGCCCAGTTATCCTCAGCCGTGTGTGTAGAGGGTGGGAATGGTGCTCCTTCAGGACCAGTTTGAGATCCTAAGCCTTTCCCAATATTTTGAACAGGACTTTATTCAGATATAGGGTCTTTACAAATGCAACCCTGTTTAGAAGAGACCATGCGGATGTGGGTGGGCCTTAGTCTCATGGCTGGGGTCCTAAGAAGAAGAGATTTGATGCTGACCCAGGGACACACAGGGTGGAGGCCACGAGAAGGAGGCAGAGATCAGAGTGTGTCTGTGAGCCGAGGCGCCCCCAGGGCCTCCGGGACCACCAGGAGCTAAGAGGAGGGCAAAGAAGGACCCCCGGAGGCTGTGGAGGAAGCACGGCCCTGTCGACACCATGACCTTGGGCTTCCGGCCTCCTGACCGTGAGAGCCGTGCCCGTGGGGCGCCTTGTTACCGCAGCCCCAGGAAATTCACAGGGGGCGGGACCCAGTGCACTAACCTTCCTGCCGGCCGCCTGGCGAGGCTGTAATTAGGACGGTCAGAGCGATTCCAGTCCTGACCCCAGACGACACCACAACCGTTCATGCTTCTGTGGCTTTGATTGTTCAGAGACGAACCGTGTCTCTGGGGAGAAGCCGGCTTCCTGGGGTGGAGGAGGCTGGACCCAGCGTCGCCGCATCCTAAAGGGCCACATGGCCCTGGCCGCTGCCTCCCTGCACCCGCGCTCTGAGCCGGAGCAGGTTGGAGGCAGTGGGGCTGTGTCTCCAGCTTGCCTGTGAGCATCAGGCTAGACAGTGACGCAGCCCCGGTGCAGCTTTGGGCCCGTGGGGCCTCAGGCGATGATGAGCAAGCATCTGAGCTTTGTCTTTAGGATCATAAACCCAGGCTGGGCTCTATGATCATGGCAACAATGACCACACCCCACTTTGGGATGTTGACATGAGGTTTGGGGAGAACACGTCTGAACCAGGAGGGCGGTGCACCCCCAGAGTGGGCGGCAGCTCCGAGCCCGGGGCCCCGATCTCAGGGGGACGTGATCGCGGCCGGTTGGGAGGGTCAAGGTGCTGCAAGCTGAGGCTTGGGTGGTGTGCAGGACCCTGGGTGGGAGGAGGGGGACTCCAGTCACTGAGGCCAAGGGTAGGTCCTGGGAGGGGGCCGGCCTCATCCTTGTGTGATGAAGCCCCTCGGGGGCACTTCTCTGCTTTGCCCACAGCCAACCCCGACAAGGGTGGCCAGGAGCAGCTCTGGATAAAGGCTTTCAAGGAAAGCTCTGGAATGAGGTCCTTCGGAATGAGGTCCTACTGGCCGGCAGATTCCTGAGCCGTGGGAGGAAGACCAGCTGACAGCTGGGGAGCCCCTGTGCAGGGCAGGGGCCTCGAGGGGGCCTCTCGCTCCAGGGAGCTTTCACGAGGCACGTTCGTTACAGAGTTAGAGATGGAGTGTGGAATTTCTCCACGTGGCTGGGAGCCTGGCCAATTCTGAGCTCCTGGGATGAAGTTAAGGGTGATTCTTGAAAATCAGTGCGCTCTGTCTTTCCCTTCCAACCCCTCCCCTGCCTACACGAGCACGCATACACGCATATCCACGCGTGAGTGAGCGCACACATGCACGCTGAAGGCAGTAGTTGAGAGGGTCTCCGGGGACGTGTCGCATTCTAAACCTGCCTGGACGGACTGTGACTTGGTGCTGACATCTGTTTGCAGGTCCCTCCAATACTTTGACCACCTGATGCAAAGAGCTGACTCATTGGAAAAGACCCTGATGCTGGGAAAGATTGGGGGCAGGAGGAGAAGGGGATGACAGAGGATGAGGTGGTTGGATGGCATCACCAACTCAATGGACATGGGTTTGTGTGGACTCTGGGAGTTGGTGATGGACAGGGAGGCCTGGTGTGCTACGGTTCATGGGGTCGCAAAGAGTTGGACACAGTTGAGTGACTGAAATAAACTGAACTGGGAGAGTAGGAATGTTGAGGTGGGAAGAAGTTGCTGTTCGAGGCGGGTGTTTAGGACAAGCTGCCCTCCTGATGCTGAGTGGGTAGCCTCCTCGTGGGACCCGGGGTGGTTTGCCTGCAAAGTGACGAGTCTGAAGCTAGCCCTTGGCCGGAGCCCTCCATGCTCCTGGGGCAACAGCAGAGTTTGTATAAAAGCCGCGCCGCTTGGACAGGCAGACGCTTGTGTCCACAGATGCCGTCCCGTCATTGCTTACAGCAGCCGTGCCTGGACATTAGCGCCACACCTCGCAGCTTCTGACCTTCCCATGAGCTTTCCCTCAACCCGAATCCTGCTCCCATGGGTGCAAAGACTGTCTTTTCAAGGCTTTGTGGGTCTTGCTGTGACACCTCTGCTGACCCACCGCACGGCGCCCTGACAAGGCAGCACTTAGCGTCTTGTGCAGGCACGGGGATGGGTGGTCCCTCCAGACCCCGGGGCCCGTTTAGCACCCCAGGCTCCACCTGCCCAGGGGAACCACCCGCCCAGGACGCGCAGGGTGGCCGGGGCCCCGGGGCTGTTTCCCAGCAGAGATGGCTCCTCGTGAGCAGGAGCCAGCACAGGCAGCACTTTGGCTGTGATGGAAGGTGGCTGCTGGTGGCCTGGCATGGTCTGTGTGTGGGTCCAACCCCGGCCTCAGCCCAGGCCCCCGCCCCGTGCCAGCCTCGCGTGTCCTCAGGGCCTCGGCCACCACCCTGCTGCCAGCCCCCGAGGGCCGGGCTCAGCATCCTTGACTCTCGCAGCCATGCAGGAGCACAGGTACGCAGCTGTCGCTCTGAGTGCCATCAGGGCCACGCTGCAGTTTCATGGACCATTAACGATTCGCTAATATTGTTTTAGTTTGCAAATTAGTGCAGCTCCGTGAGTGCGGGGAGGGTCCGTGGCTGCCATCAATCAGCCAGGAGCTCCTCAAGCATGAGATCAAAGCGATTTCCAGGCTTTGAGGCTCAACAGCAATTACTGTGACCCAGGTGGGAGGGGAGCTGCGGAGCGCTTTCCGCGGTTCTGCTGACTCCATTCCTGACTTGGGAGTGAAGCACACAAGGATTGCAGGTGAGGGCACTCGAGTCCCTCAGTCCCTAGAGACACAGCCATCGGAGCACAGCCCCATGATGGCGCTGCTCCCGAGGTGGGGGGACAGGGAGCCCTGAGGACCCCCAGACCCCTCCGCCCAGCTCCTGGGTCCAGGGACCAGCTGAGGCACTGGGTTTGCTGAGGAGTCAGACAGCTCTCCCTAGGGACCACGTGGTCCCCATTCCCAGCCTGAAGCACCAGCTTGTCTTGCTGTTACATGTTTAGACGAGACGCTCATGAAAGCCTCAACAATTCTGTGATGTTTTAGTCTGGAAGGCGGTTCAGAGACGTGTTGGGAGCAGGTGCAGGCCTGAACGTGGGTCGGATGTGTCTGAGCGGATCCTGTTGTTGTTATTGTTGTCAAACCTCCCGTAATGACTGTAACATCTGCCCCCCAGGAGGACTCAGGAGGATTGGTGGAGGCCGGGTGGCTGAGCCTGACGCCGGGTCAGGGCACTGCAGTGCCTCCCAGCTGTTCATCACACAGCCGGCAACTATTAGCTCACTCGGGCTTCTTGGTCACCTCGTGAAGCCGGTCTTCCAGCTACAGATGAGCTGCGTTCCCCATAATTCATGCGTCCAGGTCCTGCCCCCGGGACCGTGGAGTGTGTGTCTGTGTCCCGATCTCCTCTTCCTATAGGACACCAGGCCCCCTGGACCAGGGTCCCACCCCGGGGACCTCACTTAATCTAACAGCCTCTGTAAAGACCCTGGGTCACACTCTGTTGGGTTAGGACTCCAACTTATGAATTGTGGGGGGACACAGTTCATCTGTAGCAGGGAGACCTGCTTTGTGGGGTGACCAAGCGCCCGGGGGAGCTAATGTGTGCCGGCTGTTGGTTTTGTTAAGACCAGAGCATGCAGCCAAACCTGAGTACCCTGGGAGTGGCCCATCCGTTAAGGAGGAGGAGTGAATTATGCAGGAAAGCGGAGTAAGACGTGCATGGTTTAATGCCTTCAGGGGAACCTTACTGATACCGTTCCCTCAAAAATCCCTAAAGGCAAAAACTAATTAGCAAAATTGACCTGGTGGAAAAACTGTTAACCATACCTTTCAAAAAATGTAAAATGTGACCCCAATGAAAGTATTTCAATAAAATCAAATGAAGTATGTGGGGAGTACCTTATCTGCCTAAGTATTGACATTTGAAGAAAGAATTAAATTGGTTCAATAGAATTTCGAAAATTCGGATTCAAGGGATGCTTGTCAGAGTGGGCATAATTTCGATAAAAGTATTTGTATTAAAATATCTTTTTGGGTGAAACTGCTGGTTCCAGGACTGTGGCGGCGATGGTTAGCAGGACAAGCTCGGACATGGTAGCACAGTCACCATAGACGTTGGTGGCTTGGCTAAGAGTGACGAATGAATGCTAAAATTAGAGGGGAGACTTATACTTCATTGTTTAAAATTGTATTTGAAAATAATTTCAGACTTAAAAATGCAAAAAGAGAAAATAAGAGTATATATAAAATTTTTAAAAGAAAAACATTGAGGAAAATAGGGAATCATAAAAAAATCTTAAATAAGCAAAAAAGAGTAAAAATTGTGCTATAGAGTGGACATATAGAAAGCAAATAATGAAGTATTCCACTAAAAACATTACCAGTATTTACATTATTTGCAAATGGTAAAGAAAGCAATTAAGAGAATAAGTCAGGTTGTATTAAAACAACTACTGTTTACGAGGGATGTATGTTAAATAAGCATAGAGGAAATTTGAGAATTGATATTATTGAGGGCAGGAGAAGAAGGGGACGGCAGAGGATGAGATGACTGGATGGCATCACTGACTCAATGGTCATGAGTTTGAGCAAGCTCTGGGAGTTGGTGATGGACAGGGAAGCCTGGCGTGCTGCAGTCCATGGGGTCACAAAGAATCGGACACGACTGAGCAACTGAACTGAACTGAATACCAATAAAAATAGATATATGTCACATTAGCCCAGACCAAAGGAAAACAGAGGGTTTACAAATATTGGACTGACTAGACTTTGAGGCTGAACGTATTTTTAGAGAGAAAAAGAACATTTCTTTATGACCAAAGGGCCAATTTGACAGGAAATATGACAATTATGCACTTTTAAGCATTTACAAGCTTGTAAATTGGCAGAGAAGAGTAAGCAAACCACATTTATGCATGGAGATGTTCTCACTCCTCTCTCAGTGACTCCTGGATGGAGGGAAAAACAGCAGGATACGGAGAAGCTGAGCCTGATTCGCCCATGTCACCTAATAGATTTATGGAAGCGTGGCACCCAAGTAATGCAGAATATGTATGCTTCTCATGGCCAAATGGAAGGTGTATTGCTGGTCATAAAGCATGTGAATGCATTATAAATGCTGTGTGTGTGTGTGCGCGCGCGTGCTCACGCGCATGCTCGGTTGTTCAGTCATGTCCGACTCTTTGTGACCCCATGGACTGTAGCCCGCCAAGCTCCTCTGTCCACCGGATTCTCCAGGCAAGAATACTGGAGTGGGTTGCCATTCCCTCCTCCAGGGGGTATTCACAATTCAGGGATAAATGCTGTGGTTAATAGTAAAAAGCATTTTGAATTAATTTAGCTTTAATTCAATTTTCGTATTTTTTTTTTAAGGAAAGAAGTTTATAAACTAGTTCTACAAGGAAGGGGAAACAGTGTCATCATACCTAAGCTTTTCATTAAACAAGATTTAAAATGTTCAAATCAGGAAGTGTTTAAATTCTTTCACACGCTCAAACAACAGCAAAAACAGGCTGCTCAGCCTGCACGACACAGGGTGTCCTGGCACACATGCCCCGTGTCCCAGGCACCCTGAACCTGGAGAGGTGTTTCAAGTCTGAGGCCAGAGGCACTCAAGGGCAGATGGAGGTCAAAGGCTAGAATTCAGGCCACATTCTCAGATCAGCGGGGACATAAATGGGAAATCAATACCAGGAAATCAGAAATTCTGCGCAGCACCTGGACATTAAGCAAACCTTTTCTATAGCTCATGGGTTAAAGGAGTCACGGAGGAAACCTCAGGACGTCTTGCATATCGGAGGCGACACTGAAGATGCAGTGTCCTTCGCAGGCTGCCCGGCCCCCTGTGCAGGCTCTCCTCCGCTGGGGAGGTCAGGAAGGTCTGCTGCCCGGCCCCCCACTCCCCGCGCTGTTCCCTGCCCTCTCCCCTGGCCCCAAAGGCTCTTCCCAGGTCGGGGCCCCCTGCGGTGGGTCGGCAGGCACCCAGGCGTCCGTCTGCCCCCTGTGCCATTCTTGCCTCGGGTCTCAGTGATTGGCGCTTGGTGTGCCTCTCGCCCTTTGCATGTTCTATTTCGGGAAGAGCTGCCTTTCTGCACGTTTAGCTGGGAACAGAGGTCACTATGTCTTTCTCCGATTATCCCTGTAGTCCACTTACTTGTAAGGCCCTCATCTCTCCAACCCGGGCTGAGCCCCCATCCCCTGTCTGCTGGACCGCAAAGGTCTCCTAGGAACCCCAAGCCCTTCCTCATGTCCTGTCCCAGCGTCCACACCACAGCCAGGCAGGTGTTTGTAAACACAAGCGGATCCTGCTGTGCCCCCGCAGCTTCTCCGTGTACTTGGACAAAACCCACTCACGTCCCCGTGACCTTTGAGGCCAGGTGGTCCAGCCCCTGCCCCCGGCCCCACCTCCTTCAGTTCCTGCCTCTGTCGGGGAGCCGCCTGCGGCCGTGGCTCCAGACACACCAGGCTCCTCCACAGCTGGCCACCCATCCCCGTGCTGGGGGCCACCTAGATGTCACCTCCCAAGACCCCCCGCCAGTGACCCCTGCTTAGAGTTCATGAAACTTTTAACATTTCAGGTTGATACCTTCCACCAGTTTTGGAAGATTCCTGGGCGTCTTTTCTGTAAGTTTTCAGCTCTGATCTCTGCTCCGCTCCTCCTGAGACTCCACTCACACACAAGGTGGATCTTCGGTCCTTCCAGTGTTTCCTGAGTATTTCCACCCTTGTTTCACCGAGGACATCTTCCCATGCCTTTAGGATTGAAGGATCATCGGGAGGTCTGAGCACGTGCATGGAGGCGTGTAAACACCTCCTGGCAGGGCAGCGGGCGTCACGGCCCTGCCCGTCTCCGTACCCTATGAGCCTCACCCGCTCCAAGCCCCATTGTCTTTCCTTCCTCCCTGCCCACCCTGACACTGAGCGCAGATTTTATTTTATTTGGGCTCCACACAGCTAACTCCCGTCCCCATGCCGGGGGCCATCCCCACCTCCAGGTGGTCTAGATGTCACACCTAGAGATGACGGGTTGGAGATTCAGCCCAGAAGCTCACTGATCCAGTGCCTGGGTTCGTCCATGGTCTCCTCCTCAGGGAAGTGGAGACAGGTGGAGCATCTGCCTTGAGGATGGAGGAGCTGAAACATGGGGAGGACCCAAAGCAGCACCTGACAGGTAACAACAGGACGCGGGAGTCAGCTGCCGTCACGCTACTGACGAGGAACCGCCTCTGACACTCGACTGAACAGTACAACCAGCCCATTTTGTCACCAGGCCCCATGTGTGTGGAAAGAGGGGTCCGTTTCCATTCCGGCCTCAGCATTGAGGTCTCCGGGACACCGGGGGTTGGGGGCTCTGGAGTGAAGGTGCCTGTGAGCAGGAACCCCCACCTGCACTCCTGAGGCGCTTCCGGATCCAGAGCCCTCCAAGTCCATCTCTGGCCCCACAAGACCAGTGACCCCAGAGCCGGGACAGAGGGGTAGGACTGTCCGCAGAAGGGAGACACTGGAGACACTGGACACCAGCTAGAGCTGGGTGGACAGGAGGGGCTGTGCTCTGAATTCAGAGACTAAACTTCCTCCTCCAAATAAAGATACGATGGTGTTCATTGTAATTTTGACAAATGCACTTCAGTTTCTGATGATCTCCTGCAGGATGAGACAGTGATACAGAGGACAGGATGTTCTGCATCCTGGAAGGACCAGGTCTGGATCCCGTGTCTGTCACAGCACAAGCTCAGGCAGGGCGGCCCTCCACCGGCCTCAGCATCCCTGTCTGTCGAATGAGGCGCTCATGCTGGGACCCTGCAGAGGCCCCCGTGGACATCCCCAAGGGGTCTGAGCCCCTGAGTGCTGCTCCGAGGCCAACATGTGGGCGAATGTGATGGTCGCTCAGCGCAGACACCCCGCCCCCGTTAGGGCTCTGTGACTGGACGGTCCCGCAATAAGGGTACCACACGTCGATGTATTTATACCCCTTTGTATCTGAGCAACAGAACGCAACCATCAATCAAAAAAGTAGTCATGCATTCCTGTTTCTTTCCATTAAAAGGCGCATTTCTCATCTGCTTGACAAAATGAGTTACCAGCTCCATTTCCAAACTTCACCTTCTGTTACGAGTTCATCTGGGAGCATCCGTGCTGCAAGGGCGGCGGGGGAGGGGCGTGATGGCCACCCCAGCTCGACCCCGACGCACCGTTACTCATCTCCACGATCTGCTAAGATTAAAACCTGCGGTCCCCTGGGCGTGCTGGGCCTTTGGAGGACGATTTAATTGACTCCGGAGGAGAGTATTTTCCTGTTGGTCTCGTCACGCGACTGATGTTTTCTGTTGCCTTTACAGGACCAAATAGGAAAAAAAAAAGGTAAAAAATATGAGTCATATTATAGATTTGCAGGTTGTGAATATTTTACCGTTGAATTCATCAAAAATTCAGGTGGGAGGCTGCTGACTCTGCCGTATGAAGTGTTCACCTGTGGGGCTGACTCTTGATTCATGAGAAAAAGGAACAAGATTGTTCCTGGAGCTGGGCGATAGGAATCCGCTTTAACCATTATTTCCTCTCTCTCTCTCTGCATTATTTATAGGAAACCTAGGGCCAGCATGGAGCTCCAGAAAAGTCCATTTTGAACAAAGTTTGAGAATATTTGTGACCATGGTAAACTTGGCTTTGAAGACGCCTTGTTACCTGGGGAATAAAGCGTGTCTGTAGCACACAGCGTGCAGTTGGCAGGGAGGCGGCCGCATCGACATCCGGGAGGCGGCCCTCCCTTGCTTGCACATGCCCCTGAGAGGTGCCCTCAGCCCCAGAGCCCGAGAGGCCACACTCCCTCTGCTGTGGGCGCCAGCTCGGGGCCACCGCCTGTCTGCTGCAGGGGCCCCTAAGCATCAGTGGTTCCGCTTCTCCTGCTGGTCTGTGACGGCCCCGCAGTCACAACACGGCCCCCACTCCCAGAGTCTCCATCCAGTCCTCCTGCAGCCCTGCTCCTCCAACCACCTGGGACACAGACACTGAGCTGCCTCCCCCGTGAGTCCTGTCTCCAGCGTGAGCGTCAGCTTCCCCTTCTTTGTGTTTTGGTGCCTTGTTGTTTGGGGCCCTGGTGGCTCAGGGGTAAAGAAACTGTCTGCAGTTCAGAAGACCTGGGTTTGATCCCTGGGTTGGGAAGATCCCCTGGAGGAGGGCATGGCTACTGACCCCAGTATTCTGGCCTGGAGCATCCCACGGACAGAGGGGCCTGGCAGGCTACAATCCACGGGGTCGCAAAGAGTGGGACACGAGAGTGACTGAGCACAGCACCCTGTTGTGTGTCTTCCCTGAAGCAGCACCCCGGGGCCTCCCTGAGTGTGAGGGCTTGTGCGCGTGCACCCGTGTGTGCCTGTACAGGTCTGTGTGTCTCGTGGGTTTCCAGGGCTCATGGTCCACAATTCTGCTTTGGCTGCTCTTCCTGACACCTTGGCAGCACAGGTGTGTGTTTTAAAGTGCGTCCCGTGGACTCGGGGGTCCTTGGGGTTTCTCACTGTTGTTGTCCCATGAGAAGCACCCGGGTGTTCTCAGGAGCTCCGTGAGGTGGTGTCACAGCACGCTGGACGCAGAAGCAGGGAGGGTGCTGAAGTCCAGGAAGCTGGGTGTCTGAGAGGGGCGAGCATCGCCCGTGCGCCTCTCTGACGGCTGCAGGCTTGGGAGAAGATAGTCTTTGTCCATTAAAATAGGCTCTGTACCGAGCTTTAGTGCCTGCAGTGCTGCTTCTTTAAAACAAAGTCACGCAAATACGTTCAGCTTCCTGCTTTGATTTCTAATAAGCATCGACAGGCATGGTCTGTGTCGAGAAGCTCTGTGCTGCTGGCCGTGATGTTCAAGCGTGTCAAGGAGTCCCAAGACCAGAACCTTTCACAACCAGCGCTCCACATGGAGTGTCCCAGAGCCAAAGTCCTCCTGGACTTCACGTGGGCAGACTCACCCCGTGAGTTTCCTCACGTGACTGAGACGTCATCGACGGACATCCACGCCCCCTGTGCGCTGAGACACACTGGTCTTCAAGCACGTGCAGCGCCTAATGGGCAAACAGAGCACCATTCAGTCACTCCGCTGCCGACGAGGGTGTGCGGTTCGTCCAGGCTACACACCCCTCCCCTGCTCCGGGCTCCCGCCCCGCACCCCAGGGCGTGTGCGGGGTGAGCTCGATGGTGGATGGCTGTGCGCACGTGCTCCCCAGCGCAGGGCTGCCTGCTGGTCTCCCACAGCACTTGTGCCCGTGAGTCCTGCCTGCTGAGGCTGGGCCGTGGAGGGGCACCCGTGTCCCGCATGGGGAGCTGGCCCCCGTCCTCACGGGGAAGGCTCGGGGCTCGGCAGTGGCCAGCGTGCCAGGGAGCGGACCTCGTCTGGGGCACCTGCTGGGAATGGGTTGTGCCGGCGGTCCTGGCTTAAGCTTCACATTTGGGGCCCGTGAGGAGGAGGGCAGCCAGGCCAACGGATGGACGACGGTGGGCACTTGGTCACTGTGTCCTGCCCGTCCCCGGCTCTGCGCCCTTCCTCTGTGCCTCCTCCCCCTGCCACTCTTCCCGTGCTGCTTCTGGCACTGGGACTTGGCTTCCTTTTTTGTGTGTGAGTTGATTCTGGATGTTTATTTTGAATGAACGAGAGTATTATATAAACATGTTTTAAATGCTGAGTAGACTTGTCCAATACTTTGGCCACCTGATGCAAAGAGCTGACTCATTTGAAAAGACCCTGATGCTGGGAAGGATTGAGGGCAGGAGGAGAAGGGGACGACAGAGGATGAGATGGTTGGATGGCATCACCGACTTGATGGAACAAGAATTTGGGTGAACTCCGGGAGTTGGTGATGGACAGGGAGGCCTGGCGTGCTGTGGTTCATGGGGTTGCAAAGAGTTGGACATGACTGAGTGACTGAACTGAACTGAAGACTTGTAGTATTAAAGTAAAAAATTTTATTGAGATATGGTCGATTTACAATGTTGTGTTGATTTCAGGTGTAGATCAAAGAGATTTAGTTTTATATATATATATATATATTCTTTTTTAAAGATTCTCTTCCATTATAGCTTATCACAAGATGGTGCAGGAAGCTCCCTGTGCCACATAGTAGGACCTTGTTGGTTATCTATTTCATATATGAAAGTAAAGCGTTAGTTGCTCAGTTATGTCCGACTCTTTGCGACCCTATGGATCGTAGCCCACTGGGCTCCTCTGTCCATGGGGTTCTCCAGGAAAGAATACTGGAGTGGGCTGCCATTCTCTTCCCCAGGGGATCTTCCCGACCCAAGAGTTGAAACGGCATGTCTTACGCCTCCTGCATTGGCAGGTGGGTTCTTCACCACTGAGCCGCCTGGGAAGCCATATAAGCAAATCATACGATATTTGTCTTTAGAATTAGCTTTCTTGATTTAGAGCTTAGCCATGGCTTTACCTTTTGGCCTGTATCTTCCATGATTGCTTTGCATCTGGAGCGGGGGGAGAGTCATGCTCCCTGAAAGTGTCCCCTTTCACCTCTGTCCTTGGGGATGCTTTGCCCATTCCCGGGGGAATGGAGTTAAGTTTGCCTGGTGATGACCAGGAATTTGATATCTTCATCTACTGCAAATTATTTTTTAGTTAGACAATAGGTTATTTAAAATATAAAGAAAACATGATGCTTTGGGAGATTTTCAAGGACCCTGTTTCCATTTCAACTGCAGAGGTTTTCACTTTGATATTGAATATTCTGGGTGAGTATTTCCTACGTTTTCTCAGCTATAAATGCGTCCATAAATCAGTCAAATGTTCAATTTTCCTGCTCTGCACAAAGAATTTCAAAAAAGTTCTCTTTGAATTGGAGGGATAGCTGAGCTAATAAATGTTAAAATATATTTCTGAAATCACACAAAATGAAGAATTCCAATAGTCTCCGATTCAGACTGTAATGCCCACCACTGAAGAACCAGAGGGACACGGATACTTGTTCATATGAATGTGAGGATGCGGTGACCTTGAACCCTGCAGCCGGCCGGGTAAAAGCTCTGCATGTGGCACTCATGACTTGGATGGCTAGATGTTTTATAGATACCATCACAAGTTCAATTAAAATAATGTGCCTGTTGCCAGACAAACTGCACAGAGAACCCCCGGGCTTGGCATCTGGCCCCGGCTGCCGGACACAGAGGCTCCTTCAAGGCTCATCTCACAGCAGAGCAGCCCTGGAGGGTGATGGGCATGGTCGCTGGCTATCTGAGCAGACAGAGCCTTTCCTAGCACATGGGTGTCAGTGCAGATAAACAGCTGATGATGTAGTCAAATTCCCTGCTCTTAGAAAACCCAACAGAAAGATGAGCGGTCCACACCCCGAAAAGGAGACGGGCACTTGGACAAGAAGCACAGGGGAGACGTCTGACCTCGGGAGTGGTCGGAGTCTAGTGGCAGCCTTGGGGACATTGCCCTGGGCCTCCCATCCCTGCCGACCACTGCGGGCTTCTGTACAACTGATTAAAAGCTACATAGATAATATTTTGTGATGAGAACACAAAATATCACATTGAAACAAGGTTTGTAAGAGCCGTGTAACATTAAGTCATCCGTTATTAGACCTTGGTGATCTTGTGATGAGCTCTTCCTTTATACACCATCAGGATGAAGCACGTCACCCATGTCCCCAAGGGGCCTCTGTGACAAGCTGCTCGGGTGAGCTCATAGAGGCTGAGATCCTGCTGGGCTCTGGTGAGTTCATGAAGTTGGGAACCCATCCCCCTACGTCCTTCCAGCACTAGAGCACTTCACAGAATGGCCTGACTCTCTGGTCATCACAGGCAGACGACGGGTCTGGCAGCGAAGGTGGAGACCTTTCCTTCCACGTTTAGGTGTTGAGTCCATATATTTTCTGGATTTTGCATGTCATAAAGCAAAATCACTCTCTTGATGTGAGGTCAGTAGAATTCTACTTTGATCAATTCTTTCTTCCTCCATCTCTCCCTCCCTTTCTTTCTTTCTCCCCATTTGCTCAAAAGAGGAAAACCAGCCAGCATTCCTGGGATACGGGGGCAGAGAGGAGGTGGGAGATCACATGGCCATGCCAGGTCCCTGCGAGGCAGAAGAGTTCTGTCTGAACCGAGTCACACCCTGCAGTCCCGTCCACACGGCCCCACTTTGCATCTCAGCGGCCGCGGATTCTCAGGAAGGTGGAGGGGTGCGTTCCATGTGCGGTGTGGTCCCCACCTGCAGTGGTGACGTGACGATGGGCTCTGGCATCCTGGGCCTGGACATCCTGCAGCTTTCTTCTTTAACTCTTTTAAATTAAAAAAATGCTTCTTCCTGCTTTTTTTTTTCTTTTTTGTCTCCATGCTGTTTCATGGGTTTTCCATCTTCTGCACTCTGTACTGTACTTTATGTGACTCAGAATTCCATTTATTTGAAAGTATGCTGCTGCTGCTGCTGCTAAGTCGCTTCAGTCGTGTCCGACTCTGTGCAACCCCATAGATGGCAGCCCACCAGGCTCTTCTGTCCCTGGGATTCTCCAGGCAAGAACACTGGAGTGGGCTGCCATTTCCTCCTCCAATGCATGAAAGTGAAAAGCCAAAGTGAAGTCGCTCAGTCGTGTCCGACTCTTAGCGACCCCATGGACTGCAGCCTACCAGGCTCCTCCGTCCATGGGATTTTCCAGGCAAGAGTACTGGAGTGGGGTGCCATTGCCTTCTCCATTTGAAAATATATTGTTCTTTAATTCTTCTTGTGTCCATCCTTAGTAAAACACACAGACCCCTGCCCTGACGTTTCTGCGGTGGCTAAGTGGTGTAGTAGCTGTGCGGCACCGCCCACTGGACCACGCAGGACGTGCCTTATTCTGACCTCCCCTGCCGTGTGCTGGAATCACAGGTAAAATCTAGCCTTTCGTACTTGATTGCTCCAAGTCTGTGTAACTGGCCTTTGCTTTTGTTTCAGGAACGATTTCTGACAGTCATGCCGGCTTTGCGTCTGTTACCGAAGCACATGGACACCCTCTGTGGCCGGATGCTTAGTGAGGGGGCAGGGCCGGTGGGCGCCCTCTTCCAGACCACTGCCCTCTTCTTGGCCTTGCGGGGAGCTGGTGAGCAGCACGAGGTGGACTGCAGGAAGAGCTCTTGAGACATGTGCCTGTCACGTGACGCCCTCAATGACGAGTGTGAGACACGGGGTGGAGGACCCATGTCAACCCTCACTGATGAGGGTGAGACACGGGGTGGAGGACCCATGGGGGATGTCAGGGATGACAGTGGGCAAGCAGACCACAGGACAAACCTGGGGAGCACGGCACTATGCGGGAGGAGCCCGTCACCCGGGACACGGCCTGATGTGCAGCCCACGGGCGAATCTCAAACACACGTCACGTACAGCAAAGGAGCAGGACAAAAATAGTAACATACGCATGGCGTGTTCCCACTGGGATGAATCCACACACAGGCAAACTAGTCGATGGTGACAGAAAACAGCTCCTACTGGGGGGTGGGAAAGAGGGAACACCAGAGGGCTGAGGTGTTGTGTTGGGTGACGGTCACACCAGAGAATGCAATGGCCAAAACTCATCAAACCAAAGATTTAAGACTTTGCAAGTTTGTGTGTTCATTATATCTTAATCAGAAAAAACAAAAATTAATATAATCCACCACATTACTAGAATAAGCTCAGAAAAAAAGGTCACCTCAATACGTGCAAATGAGAGATTTGAAAAACATCAATATATGTTCATTATAAAAACTCTTAGCAAAGTGGAAATTGATTGAACTTCTTTAATCTGCTAAAGAAACAACTTAATGCTGAAAAAGTGAGGTCTTTTACCTGAACTGGGGACCAGAAAGGTGTGCTTACGCCACCATTCTTAACACAGAACTGGAGGTTTTCCAATGTTATATTTGGGCAAAGGGAAGAAGTGAAAGTCCGAGAATCTCAGTAGAAGAAATCAAAGTTTCTTGAATACAACATAATTGATCATGCAAAACTTTGGAAAAGGTCAGAGAATTATTATCAGAATTAATAAGCTACATTTATCATGGTTGCTGAGACAAAGTAAATATCAAGTTTGTTTTTACATAAAAGCCAACAATTAGAGATGGAATTTTAAAAGAGGTTATATAAATATGATCAAAAATATTAAACACAGAGGAATAAAATTAATGAGGAGCATGCATGACCTCAGAATAAAAAATCCCTCTGAGAGAAATTAGAGGTCATCTGAAGCAGGTGGGGAAGCGCATGGCAGGGCGCCAGCATGGTGCTCACTTTGGGGGCTGTGGGGCAGAGGGAGAAAGGTCTTGGGGCTGGAGGTAAGGAGACACCCTGGGGACTCTGACATCCAGGCACCAGGAGACGAGGAGGCCAACCCCACACCTGCCTTGGCCTTCAGGAAGACAGCTCACCACCCCGCGGCTTCAGAGCTGCCTCTGAGCTGAGCGGCTCCGAATCCTGCTGAGAATCCTGTCTGTGGAGTGGAACGCGGCCTTTCTCTTCTGCAGCAGCTCCACCACCAAGCTCACACGGAGGTCGGATGTCTTTGGTCTTGACCCAGGCCCTCCCCGGACCTGGCAAACAGTAGTTGTAACTTCTATGCAGAGCACGTCATGAGAAACGCCGGGCTGGAGGAAGCACAGGCTGGAATCAAGATTGCCGGGAGAAATATCAACAACCTCAGATATGCAGATGACACCACCCTTATGGCAGAAAGTGAAGAGGAACTAAAGAGCCTCTTGATGAAAGTGAAAGAGGAGAGAGAAAAAGTTGGCTTAAAGCTCAACATTCAGAAAACTAAGATCATGGCATCCGGTCCCATCACTTCATGGCAAATAGATGGGGGAACAGTGGAAACAGTGTCAGACTTTATTTTTGGGCTCCAAAATCACTACAGATGGTGATTGAA
>NW_011488474.1:120267-129153 GCF_000754665.1 Bison bison bison
AACAGTGGAAACAGTGTCAGACTTTATTTTTGGGCTCCAAAATCACTACAGATGGTGATTGAAGCCATGAAATTAAAAGATGCTTACTCCTTGGAAGGAAAGTTATGACCAACCTAGACAGCATATTAAAAAGCAGAGACATTACTTTGTTAACAAAGGTCCATCTAATCAAGGCTGTGGTTTTTCCAGTGGTCATGTATGGATGTGAGAGTTGGGCTATAAAGAAAGCTGAGCACTGAAGAATTGATGCTTTTGAACTGTGGTGTTGGAGAAGACTCTTGAGAGTCCCTTGGACTGCAAGGAGATCCAACCAGTCCATCCTAAAGGAAATCAGTCCTGGGTGTTCATTGGAAGGACGATGCTGAAGCTGAAACTCCAATACTTAGGCCACCTAATGTGAAGAACTGACTCATTTGAAAAGACCCTGACTTGGGAAAGATTGAGGGCAGGAGGAGAAGGAGACGACAGAGGAGGAGATAGTTGGATGGCATCACCGACTCAATGGACATGAGTTTGGGTGGACTCCGGGAGTTGATGATGGACAGGGAGGCCTGGTGTACTGTGGCTCATGGGGTCACAAAGAGTCGGACACGACTGAGCAACTGAACTGAACTGAAGTGGATACGAGCATTCCTGGTGGTCTGGTGGGTCCCAGCCTGACTCCATGCAGGAGGGAGTGGGGATGACAGGGGTTGAGGACAACTCACAGACTCTCCAACACGCAGTGAGCTTTCACGGAGGTTGAGAAGATGAGCAGGCATATTTGAGAGGGATGAGAGCGGATTCCGCCCTGTACCTGTGGAACTGGAGATTCGCGTGACACACCAGGTGGAGATGTGAGCAGACACTCAGTCTGGGGCCCCTTATGCCATGCAGTGAGGTGGTACCTGGATTTGGGTCCACCGTGGGGCTGGCAGAGCTGCTTGTCTCTGTCACTGAGTGGGAAACTCAGGAGGAGTATTGATGCGCAGAGGATGGCAGCCACTCTGTGTTTGGAGGTGCATCTGTCACACACCCCGAGTGGAGGTGACTCAAGAAGAGGGGTCCTTGGTCAGATCTCTCTGCTTTCATGTCTGTGATCTGAGATTGCATTCTGCTATTGTAACTGAGAATTTGGACTGTTGAAACTCCAAAGGTCCTGGCCTTGGAGGAGATCAAAGTTGTGCTTTAGAGAACCGTCCTGGCTTCCCAGCCTGACCCCTCCACTTTCAGCCTCCTTCTGCTCCTCAGAGTCTCAGAGAATCAGCCAAGAGCTCTGTCGGGGGCCACGTTCGCACTCCGTGTGGTACTTTGGTGGGGACGCGTGTTGGCCGGGAGCGTCTCTGCTCCCCAGGCTCGAGACTGGCTTTTAAGTGGTTGCTATGACACGTGCTCAGTTATGTAGCTGATTGTTTAGCGGCAAGGGTTGAAAGGATTTGCAGTCTGTTGTATTGCAAATGCCCCGCTATGAAATTCTCCAGGTCCCCCGAGTCCTTTTGGCAGCTGACGCAATGAGGGTGTGAAATAACTTTTTGTTCCCTGTTAATAATGTTGGGGGGGAAATAGAACCGATGCTCTTAAATATTTCAAGGCCTCCTACTCTGAGATGGGTAAGCAGAGCAGGAGCAAGTTTGGGCCGGATCTTCCCCCGTGGAGGCCCCACCCCCGTGTGTGGCTCAGACTGGGTTCTCTGAAGCTGTGGTGGATCTAACCACAGGAAAGAAAAGAGAAGGGCTCGGGACCTGGCGTCATCCCCCAAGAACCCGGCCCGGAGTTGGAATCCTCTGCTGTGACCAGGGGAAGACCAGAGAGAGGCACACTTGGTAACACCCAGTTAGATGCCCAAACAGTACTGAATTCAGCCATCAGACACACGTTTCCACTTTGTTTCTTTTAGGTGTCGAGGGAACCCATCCAGCATCTGGCATTTTTCTCTGATCAGACATAAGGTGGATGATGCTTTTCAAGAATGTTGTTCCCTGAAATTTTGCTCATTCAACTGGTCGACCAAACTGAAGCCTTCAGGAGCTGCCGGGTCCCTCCTTTCGCAGCCAAACGTCTGCTCCCTCCCCATCAATCTTGCTTCAACCCCTCGGAAGCTGGACGGGCGTCACTGGGTTTGCGCTGGAGACACCAACCCCCTTGTCCTGTGGTCAAAACCCAGGCTCCCTCTGGCGAGCTCTCTGCTCCGGTTGATTCTGTGCAATGATTCTTTGCCCGCACTTCTCTGTCTCGCTCTTCCCACTGCTTGTCCCTCGGCGTGCGTGTTCACTGCTTTGACCCTGTCCACCTCCCGAGCCCTCTGCCCCCGGAGTGTCCACCCTGTTCCCCTTTCTGTCTCTGCTCCTCTCAGGAAAAGGCACGTGGACGTGGGAAGTCTAAGGAGGAACCGGGTCTGCACACACTGACTTCTGTAATTGAATTCCAGATCATTTGAGAGGAAGGCCGGTGGGTTCACGTTTCTGGGAGGAGGGTGTGACTGAAGGGTGGGTGCGCGGTGGTCCCCTCCTGGTGGTCTCATGTGCACTGGCTTCGGTCTTGGTGTTGGTGAGTCAGAGGGCGGCGTCCAGGCTGGACCACTCTCTGGAACGCTGTCTGATGGCAGGTTCTACTCGTGCGCCCGGAGGTGGCACACGGGACGAAGCGTGTCACCCTCCTCATCTCACCCACCGTCTTTCCCTGCATCCTGTGTACCCGCTGTCACCTCCCACCCCAAAGGGGAAACCTAGACTCCTTTAAATGTCCAGATTTTAAACTACCGTTTCCCTCCTGGCGTTAGGGACATCCCTGTCAGTCCCAGAGCGTCCCCTCCGATGGCCTCTGCACCACCCCATCCGGGTGCTCTCCCCGTGGAGCCCACGCCACGCCTGCACTGCTGTGCCTCCCCCGAGGTCGTGGGCTGTGGCTCGCTCCCCCGGCCGTGTCGTCACACTGGGTGTTACTGGGCATCTTCTGAAGCTGCTGAGGAAGCGACAACGCCATCCAGTGTGAGGTCTTCTCAGGTGGCTCAGAGGCAAGGAATCCTCCTCCAAGCAGGGGACCCAGGTTCAGTCTCCTCTGGAGAAGGAAACTATAACCCACTGCAGTGTTCTTGCCTGGAAGTCCCATGGGCAGAGGAGCCTCGTGGGCTACAGTCTATGGGGTCGCAGAGTCGGACACGACTGAGCGACTAAACACACTTACAAATCCAGTGTGCCGGCAGGACCCTGGTAAGCGGGCCGCCCTACAGCAGGGGCCGCTCAGTCTGCCTGCTCCCCGCTCCCCACGCTGGGACTCTGAGCCTGCGCCTCTGTCTCCAGTCCCTTCCCCACCATCTGCTGCCCTGGTGGGCACCCTCTGCGCTCCAGCGCTCCCAGTCCTGGGCCACTTCTACACGTCACCTCTGCCCTGTCCCCTCTGCGTCACCCGGGACACTGTCCATCACACCCTCCTCTCCCTGGCATTTGTTACTAGGCCTTTTCCCCCAGCAATTTAAACATCCTTCACCTTTCACTACGGTAGTGAAAACCAGATCAAGAGATAAAGGGTGAGGAAAGCTCCTCTGTTCCAGTGGGGACCTCCAGGCCTCTCTCCCCTGTGTGTCTGGGACACCCCTGAGCCACCCTGTGTCTGCCTGCCTGACTGCACTCTGTCCCCCTCACCGCCCCCGGGAACTCCTGTTGCGGGGTGAACTCCAGGCTGCTGGGCCCCGCGGCTACTTCTGATGCTTCGTCTTCTCGGGCTCTGCGTGGAGTCTGGGGCTGTTGCTCACTCTCTTGTTTCTTCGGAAGGAGTAGTGGGGACGGGGAAGGGGAGAATTCTACGTGTTACAGTTTGAATTACATAAACTTTACTTTGCACTTAAGACATTTAAAGTTATTCATTGTGTGCACATTTTGTAAAAAAAGATTCACAGGCACTAATTGTGGAATACGGGAATGTGGGAATGTGGGACTGCTTTGGGGGGCAGGTCCCAAGTCAGGTCCCAGATGGAAGCAAAAGTCCAAAATAATTCCGTCTCTCAGGAAAGAAGAATTGTTAAATAGCGTCGCATTCCGGAAACGAGTGTGCTCACGCGTGATTTAAATCGCGTCGCAGTCCAGAAGTGAGGTCCTCACGTGCGGAGCTGGACACATTCTCTGCATACTGTTCTGTTCTGCTTTTTTCACCGATTGCACTTCTTTTACTGCTCTTGATGTCAATAACAATGAATTTGTAAGAAAATATATGTAATTTCATGACAATTATTGAATCAGAGTAATATGAAATCTTATTTTATATTCACCAAATTGAGAAAATGGAACGCTACATGCTTGATATATTAAGTTGCAATGAATTGTTTTTCTTAAATGGGGCGTTGACTTGTTTGGTAATTAAATTAGTTACTGCACTTGTAGCAAGACCTGGCAAGCTCTAGGTAGCACAGAGGTTAGCTTCTGTTGTTATTAGGAGGCTGGTAATAGTTGTTCTTTATGCTGTTACTTGCTGAGTGGATCAAAATGAATGACAATGATCTACAAGTTAAAAATAAGTCAATAAAAGCAAAAGAGCGAATGAAATGTCAAATAAAGCCTGAGTTGAAGGTGCCCTTGGATGACCCCTGAGTGTCCGGGTGTCACAGACCCCGAGGCCCCTGCCTTCGACCCCTCTCAGCTGCTGGTGTCCCTGTGAAGGCTAAATGCTGCTCAGGTACACCCCTCGGTGCGTGCCGATTGGTTGTCTTTAGTGAAAAGATGCTGACTCAGCTATAGAGAAGCGCTTGGGATTTCCCCCCTTGCGTTTTCTCTTTCCGCTTGTCCAGTCAGTGTGTGTTAAGCTGTAGTAACGAACAGCTCCAGAAGGTCGGTGGGGTGGAGCCACCCAGCTTCACTGACCTCCCAGGCTGCTCGGCGCCCCGCACCAGAAAGAGCCGATGGCATTCTAGCCCTGAGTCTCTTGGCTCCCTGCTGCAGAGGAGGGTGAGCACTCCTTGCCAGGGTGCCCTCACCGCCTTTACCCCTACCGCAGCAGCTGGTGGCACAGGCCACGCCTGCTTCAAAGCTGAGGGGAGGCTCTTAGCACATCCAGATCCAGAAGAAAACTGGAAATCAGCAGATAGGTTCACCCGGGGCCTCTGCGGGCTGGCCCTTCCTGGGGCAGAGGGGATGGAGCTGCAGTGGAGGGGGGGCCCTCAGCTGGGCAGGTCCCATCCCCGTCCAGCCGCCGTCAGCTCCCCAGGTGAGTCCCTGCAGCAGCTGATCTGGCCCAGACCTAGTGGTGCACCCGGAGAAACTCACCAAGCTGCCCTGAGCCTGTCTTCCGAGAGGCCCCACCAGGCTCCAGGGAGAGGAAGCTGCTGGGCTCAGCTGAGGGACAGCACCGCCCCTGGACAGATGGGGGACAGGACCGCCTCTGCACAGGTGGGGGTCAGGACCGCCTCTGGACAGGTGGGGACAGGACCGCCTCTGGACAGGTGAGGGTCAGGACTGCCTCTGCACAGGTGAGGGTCAGGACCGTCTCTGGACAGGTGGGGACGAATCCGCTCAGAGGAGAGTCTTGCCCTCACCAGCCCCCCGCCTCGACTTCTCCAGGTCCCGGCATCATCTTGAGGCTCCGGGGAGCAGGGCGCCTGGTCTCCAGATGTGGGTGTTGGAACTTGGCTGGCACAGGGCCGAGAGCTCGGCTGCTGGGGCGGGGTCCCCTCTGCCCTCTCTGATCACGTCCTGTGGGTCCTGGGTGGTCTCCTCAAGAAGCCAAGTGGGGAGCCATGTGCTGCCAGGTGGGGCTCCCTGAGGCCCCACTGGGGTCCGATGAACATGAGGGTCCAAACTGCAGCCAGAGGGGATGGAGACTGTGGAGTGGGGGCCTCCCCTCATCTCAGCATCTCCCGTGAGGTGGCTGTGCCTGGGGCATCCAGGTGGGCTCCTGAGGTGGGTGACCAGGGCCGGCCTGTCCCTGCCGGTCCTGCTTTCTGCCCATCGTCCCTCGAGATTCTTAGTGCCCCTCCATGCCACAGGGCATCACACAACTGCATCTGCCTGTGAGTCTCCCAGGTCCTTTTAGGGTTTCAGACATGACTGGAGAAACCCCCCCAGAATGTCTTCCTGCTCGTGAGCCTCACAGCGCCATCAGCAGACTTCACAGAGCTCTCACAGAGTGCTCCACGTGTCCCTGAGCCTTCCTGGCCCCAGAGAGAGACCCCCGGGTGTCAGGGCTGGTGCCACGGGGCAGGGCTGAGCCCCAGAGCAGGAGCCTTTGGGTCCAGCTCCAGGGAGGGACTTACACCTAATTAATGTGAGGATTCTTGAGATTCTCTTGGACTGTACGGAGCTCAAACCAGTCCATCCTAAAGGAGATCGACCCTGAATATTCATTGGAAGGACTGATGCTGAAGCTGAAGCTCCAATACTTTGGGTACCTGATGTGAAGAACTGACTCATTTGAAAAAACCCTGATGCTGGGAAAGATTGAAGGTGGGAGGAGAAGGGGACGGCAGAGGATGAGATGGCTGGATGGCATCACCGACTCAATGAACATAAATGTGGGTGAATTCTGGTGAAGGACAGGGAAGCCTGGCGAGCTGCAGTCCCTGGGGTTGAAGAGTCAGACGCGACTGAGCGACTGAATAGAATCAGGTGGCGCCTTCATTTCCATACAAAGCAGGTTCCCATCTCTGCTCCCTCCTTGGGGGCCTTCTGACTCTCAGGCCTTACTTGGGGGGAGCCTCCCGCTGGGACAGAGAGGGTGTGGCTGGGAGAGCCCTGGACCAAGTGAGAAGTTGCCCCAGAAGTGGATTCGTTCTCTGTCAAGTGAACCCACCAATCACGTGTGTGCCCAGCACACAGGGTGTGTGGTGCCCCTGGGGCAGGTGTGCACGAAAGCGTCTCCATTTCCCCGAAAATCACCCTGGTGGCCAGGATTTAGCCCAGGGATCCCATCACATGCAAAAGCCATCAGTGAATTAGAATGAATGGCCGGGCGCCCCTCGCCATGTTGGGGCGAGCGGCAGGGCCCAGCCTCATTTGTGAACTGAGAGGGAGCTGCTTCGTTTGGAGGAGCAGCTGATTCTGTGCTGTCAGATCAGAGGGAGGCACCCAGGTCGCCCGCTGCTCTCTGGAAACAATATGCTTTGAAACACGGCATCTGCTTCTCCAGCCACAATGTGAGGCTTGCATTATTGAACAGTCTGCTTAATAATTTAGGCTGAGATAAACTTGCCACAAAGAAGAAAGGGCTCCATCCCTTAGCACAATAATGAAGTGCTATGAACTTGAGTTTGGAGGGAGGTGGACGTCCAGTTGACCTGAATTACGAGGCCGTGTGGTCACCAGGAAGGAGCTGGGGACAGATGCCCGAAGCGTGAGCCTGGTGCTGCTTCCTTGGGGCCCCTGGAGCAGAAGGCATCAGCCTGGCCCGGGGTCTCCCGCTCACGCCCACCCCCGGCCCAGGGCAGGGTGGCTCTGGACAGGGCCTGCCTGCAGCCCCGGGTCACTGTGCCCCGGCCAGTGTGATCCCTGGGTTCCGTCATCTCCCTGCAGCATGCTGGAGCCGGAGCTGGGGGCAGGGGCCCGCACTCTCTCCTTTCTGGAAGTGGGGCTCCCCAGGGGCAGCTGCAGCCACACCCCGCCCGTCGTGGGTTTGATGCCTGTCCTGCTCCCGCCCTGCTGTTCCTGCCTCTCGCGTGGCCCATGGACTTCCCTGAGCATCCAGGAGACAACACCCGATCACCCCTGTCCTGCTCTGACCCCAGCCCTGCTCTAATCCTACCCTGCTCTGACCCCTGCCCTGCTCTGACCTCAGCCCTGCTCTGATCCTGCCCTGCTCTGACCCATATTATTGACCCACCACCTGTTGATGGATACCTGGGCTGTTTCCACCATTTGATTGTCGTGGCTAATGCTGTTGTGTGCTCTCATGAACAAGTCTTTGAACTCAATGGAGCACTATTCAGCCATAACCAGGAAGAAAGCCTGGACACAGGCTGGAACACGGCTGAACCCGGAGAGCACCAAGCTCTGTGCAGAGCCACAGCGAACACGTGTCGTGCGAGTCCACGTGCATGAACCGTCCGGGACAGGTGGGCTCCAAGGACAGAAGGCACCTTGGGAGCATCGTGGCGGGGCAGTCGGGGATGGGGACTGCCGGCCGGCGTGGGTGGGGTTCCCTTCGCAGTGACATCAGTCCAGCTGTGGTTACACAACCCTGTGAGTGCAGCAGGAATCCTGATGCTCTGTTTATGCTCTGTGTATCTTATCACAGCAACAAAAATACATGCTACAGAGCTTGAGTTCCCATGTGTGGGTTCAGCCACGTTCAAGCTGTTATTATGGTTCTTCTGAATTTGTATCCCTGACAGATGACTGGGAGACCATCCAGTCTCCACTGCCCGTCTGTACCCGAGTGGATGCAGGGCGTGTCACACTCAATTACCCCTAAACACCACCCTCCCTGCGCGGACAGGCAGGCGGGCTCCCGGGGCAGAGCCTCGTGCCCGGCGCCTGCAGGCCGGTGTCCAGTGATCACGAGCTGAGAGGATCCAGGGCTGCAGATGGCAGGTCCTTGCCGGAGCATATGGGTGCCCTGGCTCCCTGGGCGGGAATGACGCTTCTGTTGAAACCAATCCACCTGATCTATCCCTGAGTGTTTTGATCAAAGGCACGAAACCCCAGGGCTCATGAATATAAAGCCAAAGCGCATTATTCAACCAATTATCTGTCGCCCAGGGCAGGGACGGGAGGGATGGGTGGGCTCCAGCGCGTTCAGAGATGAAGAGGCTGGGAAAGTGTGACGGCTGCCGCGGGTTGTTGTCCTGGGGACACACGGCCGGCTGTGTGGCTCGACCCCCGAGCTTTCTAGTGGAACCCCCAGGGTTTGTGAGTTCCCCAACACCCTCCACCCGTATGGTCTTCTCCTCACCTGGCCTTCTCGGCTTCCTTCTGGGTCCTGGAC
>NW_011488474.1:129963-132700 GCF_000754665.1 Bison bison bison
CCACCACTCGCTGCCCCAGGCCTCAGTGACTCTGAAGATGACCCTGGAGGACATCCCATGACCATGGCCCTGAAGATGACCCTGGAGGACATCCCCTAACCACGGCTCTAAAGATGACCCAAGACATCCTGTGACCACGGCTCTGAAGATGACCCAGGACATCCCGTGACGCAGCCCTGAAGATGACCCTGGAGGACATCCCGTGACGCAGCCCTGAAGATGACCCTGGAGGACATCCCGTGACGCAGCCCTGAAGATGACCCAGGAGGACATCCCGTGACGCAGCCCTGAAGATGACCCAGGACAACCCCTGGTCTTGAGGTTGGCTGGTGGCGTTAGCAGCCTCCTTCCCTCTGCCACGTGACACTTAGGGTCCAGGGCGGGTGGGGACTGGCTCTGGGGCCACTAGTCTGACTGCCAGGTGTCTAGCCATCATTTTCATCCACATCTTTATCCAGCCTCGACCACAGACTCAGCGCTTGGATGAAACACGATTTTTTGAAAATATCATTAGGAGTTTCCGCAGTGCCATGGTTTCATGGGAAACAGTGCAAGAAAACCCGAGTTGCATGTGAACGCTGGCCCACACTTGGGTTCGGCACAGCCGGGACTTTGTAATGATGTGATGATGTACGCTGCAATCGTTTCGGCTTCCCTGGTGGCTCAGACAGTAAAGACTCTAATGCAGGAGACCCGGCTTTGATCCCTGGGTCAGGAAGATCCCCTGGAGGAGGGCATGGCTATCACTTCATAAAATTACAGGAATAATAATGCTGTTTTCCACCCCAAGGCTGCTCCCGTGACCTGTGATCCGCAGAGTGGACAATGAGGAAAGCTGTTTCAGCCACTAAGTCAGGGGTGACTTGTTTCAGCAGCTCCAGATCTCTCATCCCCACCCTCTCCGAGCTTCAGACCAGGACACCTGCCCCAGCATGAATGGATGGAGAGGTGGTCCACGCTCCCCCAGGGCCCCCGTATCCCCCTCTCAGGGAGCCGGGAGTTGAGGGGTTGGAGGTCACCTCCCAGTGGGTGGCTTGTAATCCTGGCATTTCGTGAGGAGCCGTAGTGCCCCAGGGTGTGGAGGGACAAAGAGGGGCCAGACACGCAGGCTCCCTGGGAAGGGGGTACCAGGGACTGGGGGGAAAGGTCAGGATTCGTAGTGGAGGTTGGGGGGCTGGTTGGGAGGTAATCACAGTGGCCTTGACACTCCTCCTGTGTCCACAAGCTCACGGGGGGCCTTAGGCTGACCATCTGCATGGGGTCTATTTCCAGAGCTTCAGCCCCAGCCTGGCGCTGTCCCGAGCGGTGGGTGGGTGCTTAAGGCGGGACCTTCTCACGGGCCCCATGGATGCCCCCCTTCCCGATCCACACACACGTGGACCCTGTTACAACTCCCCTGCCTTTGTGGACAGTTTAATGATTTGCTCTGGGCACGAGCACTTGATTTACGGTGTGCATGGGCCACAGAGATGAGCAAGCTGATACATGCTGCACGCGATCCTCCTGGTGGAGGCCATCTTTCACTGGTTCTGCCCAATAACTGAAGATGAATTAACTATGACAGCTGCTAATGGGAGCTGCTTACCTGCGATTCTCCTCATTGAGTCAGAAAACGCCAAGCAGAGCCACGAAAGTGCCTTCCAGGGTCTAGATGAGGCCGCGCGAAGAAGGGTGTGCTGCCTGCTCTGTGAGCCCCGGAAGGTGCACCCGGGGTATGATCCTGGGGGCCAGAGGCTGACCGCTGTCCCCACGTGGCCACACGTCCTGAGTTAACCCTACAGTCAACACCTGAGCGGGGTCTTATTTTAAGGTTTCATCGAAAACCTCTGTGGTGGAAAGCCATGCGCCTATTCATGTAAACTAGCATACTCATGGAGAAGGCAATGGCACCCACTCCATACTCTTGCCTGGAAAGTCCCATGGATGGAGGAGCCTGGTGGGCTGCAGTCCATGGGGTCGCACAGAGTTGGACACGACTGAAGCGACTTAGCAGCAGCAGCAGCATACTCATTGTAGGCAACCTGGATGATGGAAAAGGGCTCATGGAAAGTTAGGATCACAGTCTTCCTTTGGGGAGAAAACCCTGAAAATCTCTAGCACGTACATTCTTTAAGACACTATCATCTATCTCTCTAGAAATTATATGTGGACAAAGATGCAATGTAGCATAACACAGGATACCATGATGGAATATAGTATAACACAGCCTGGAATAGCATAGTGTAGCACATGTGTGTGTGCTCTGCTGCTGCTAAGTCACTTCAGTTGTGTCCGACTCTGTGCAACCCCACAGACGGCAGCCCACCAGGCTCCGCCATCCCTGGGACTGTCCAGGCAAGAACACTGGAGTGGGTTGCCATTTCCTTCTCCAATGCATGAAAGTGAAAAGGGAAAGTGAAGTCACTCAGTCACGTCAGACTCCCCGCGACCCCATGGACTGCAGCCCTCCAGGCTTCTCTGTCCATGGGATTTTCCAGGCAAGAGTACTGGAGTGGGTTGCCATTTCCTATTTCAATACTATAGCTATATCATAATATAGCATAATGCAACATCAGATCAGATCAGATCAGATCAGTCGCTCAGTCATGTCCGACTCTTTGTGACCCCATGAATCGCAGCACGCCAGGCCTCCCTGTCCATCACCAACTCCCAGTGTTCACTGAGACTCACGTCCATCGAGTCAGTGATGCCATCCAGCCATCTCATCCTCTGTCGTCCCCTTCTCCTCCTGTCCCTC
>NW_011488474.1:133132-133622 GCF_000754665.1 Bison bison bison
TAGGTTGGTCATAACTTTCCTTCCAAGGAGTGAGCGTCTTTTAATTTCATGGCTGCAGTCACCACCTGTAGTGATTTTGGATCCCAGAAAAATAAAGTCTGACACTGTTTCCACTGTTTCCCCATCTACTTCCCATGAAGCGGTGGGACCAGATGCCATGATCTTCGTTTTCTGAATGTTGAGCTTTAAGCCAACTTTTTCACTCTCCACTTTCACTTTCATCAAGAGGCTTTTTAGTTCCTCTTCACTTTCTGCCTTATGGCCATAAGGGTGGTATCATCTGCATATCTGAGGTTATTGATATTTCTCCCAGCAATCTTGATTCCAGTTTGTGTTTCTTCCAGTCCAGCATTTTTCATGATGTACTCTACATATAAGTTAAATAATCAGGGTGACAATATACAGCCTTGATGTACTCCTTTTCCTATTTGGAAGCAGTCTGTTGTTCCATGTCCAGTTCCAACTGTTGCTTCCTGACCTGCATACAAAT
>NW_011488474.1:133740-134307 GCF_000754665.1 Bison bison bison
GGTAGGCTGCAGTCCATGGGGTCACTAAGAGTTGGACACGACTGAGCGACTTCACTTTCATTTTTCACTATCGCACACTGGAGGAGGAAATGGCAACCCACTCCAGTGTTCTTGCCTGGAGAATCCCAGGGACGGGGGAAGCCTGGTGGGCTGCTGTCTCTGGGGTCTCGCAGAGTCGGACACGACTGAAGCGACTCAGCAGCAGCAGCTGTATACCTGAAACTAAGACAGCATGGTAAGTCAACTGCACTTCAAGAAAAAACCAGTTTATTTATTTATCTCTTTGCTCACACATCAGTAACACGACTGGGTGACAAGCGTGTGGACTGGAGCCTCTTTTCTCGGCCACTTGCTGCACTGCAGGTAGAGACCTCTGCCGGGTGCGGCCGTCTGAGCAGCTCCTCACTCAGGCAGCCCTGCAGCCTCTCTCTGCCCGTGGTGCTTGCACGGTCCCCGGTGCCATCTGATTCTGGCACGGTCCTCCCTGAGGTCTTCAGCTCATGGTCCCAGCTGTGCCCACCGGACCCCTTCTACTCACCTGTGTCACGTCTCGAGTTGACCTTTTGT
>NW_011488474.1:134407-138934 GCF_000754665.1 Bison bison bison
AGATCTTTTTTGTACAGTTCTTCTGTGTATTCTTGCCATCTCTTCTTAATATCTTCTGCTTCTGTTAGGTCCATACCATTTCTGTCCTTTATCGAGCTCATCTTTGCATGAAATGTTCCTTTGGTGTCTCTGATTTTCTTCAAGAGATCTCTAGTCTTTCCCATTCTATTGTTTTCCTCTATTTCTTTGCACTGATCGCTGAAGAAGGCTTTCTTATCTCTGAAAAGATAATGCAATGAGGACAGAATAAAACCCTCCCCAAAGACATGCAGGTGATAACACTCAAAGCCTGTAGATGTGCTGCCTAGCACAGCACGGGGGTGGGGAGGAGTTAAGGCTACACAGGGAATCAAGTCTGCTGAGTGGCTGACCTTAAGTTTGCGAGAGTGTCCGGTTCTATCAGCAAGGACCCCGAATTTAGAGAGGGGCCCGGAGAGGAGGAGATGGGACGTGACGTGAGATCTGGATTTGTTGTTGCTGTCTCTGGGGAGACAAGGGCCCCCTCTAGAGATGCCAAGGACGGTGGCAGGAGAACGTGGAGCCCCTGAAGGACCAGCCCTGCCCAGGCCATGCCTCCCGAGCTCTAGGAATGTCCACTAATACGCCTGCATGGTGGTTACTCGTCACGACAGCCACAGGAGAGCAAGACAAGTGCAAATAGGATCAAACGCGGCTGGTTGAGGCCTCCTGGCCTGCGCTCCCCCTGGGGGGCGAAGCATATGAGTCTGCATTGTATCTGTTAACGTCGTGGCTTCCTCTTCTGCAGCTGGGGCTGCCCCTGCACTTTCAGGCGAGGGCGCTGTTTTGCTTTCCGACCGTCGTGGGCCCTCTGGCTGCCCTGCGGTCTCCCTTCATGAATCTCCCTGCAGGTGACGCCCCGTGCACGAAGCCGTCTCTGACTCCCGGTCCACACCCGAGTGGTACATCATAACACACGCTCGCAGTAAAAGTAGGTTTCCTGGAGCCACTTGAGAACATTCATTCATCCACAGAAAATTTTAAATAATTCTGTTTTTTATCGCCACAGCTCTGATTAGAAACGTAACTCAGATTGTATTGAATGTATAGATTGATTTGTAAAGGATTGGCATCTTTAAAATAAACAAGTACCTTCTAAATGGTGGCTCACCTCTTCATTTATTCAGATGGTCCTCTTTATCTGTTATTAGAGTTTTAAACTCTCTGGGAGGGCCCCTGCATTTTTGGTTAAGTTTAGTCCCAGATGTAGTGAATGACCTTTTGTTTTTATCATATATTCTATTGATTATTGCAGGTCCAGGTAATGCAGTTAATTGTATATGCGCCTAGCTGCTCAGTCATGTCGGACTCTTGCATCCCCATAGACTGTAGCCTGCCAGGCTCCTCTGTCCGTGGGATTCTCCAGGCAGGAATACTGGAGTGGGTGGCCATTTCCTTCTCCAGGGAATCTTCCCGACCCAGGAGTCAAACTCGGGTCTCCTGCATTGCAGGCAGACTCTGCACCCACTCTGTACCCGCTGAGCTGTGAGGGAAGCCCCGTTGGCTCTATACGCCGACATCGTTTCCAGAGACGCTGATGGGCTGAGTGTGTCTGTGGCTTCCGCCGATTATGTTTTCCTGGGAAGATGTTCATTGCATCTGCAACTGATGATGGTGACCCCCCATCCCCTCCTGCACTTTCTTTTCCGGGGGATGCTGAGCAGCAGTGCTGAGCTGGTCTTAAAGGGAAAGCAACTCAGGTTCCTCTGTGGAGTGTCCTGTGTGTCTGTCATTTCAGGATCTACTGCTTAAATACAGTATCGTGTTCTGTGACCAAGGTCATTTTGTTTGTAATTTTTGTATCTGTGCTCATCACTGAAGAAGACATGTTTTTATTTTCTTTATAACTCTTGTTGTTTTTGAAGCCAATATTCCATTAGTTTCATAAGGCTAGCTGGATATTTATACTATGCTAAACTATATTGCATGATAATATATTAATATTCTGGAACAACTTGTTCTGGGAACTGTTTGTTTCTTGAAAGTGTGATAGACTTCCCTTTTCGGCAGGATTTTCCAGGATGTTTGGAGAGAGCCGTCTTTGGCTATAATCTTCATTTCTTTACTAAGTAGCCGTTCACTCAGCTCCCCTGTTTGCTCCTCAGCCAGTTTCCGCGTCGGGTCCGTCCACCCGTCTCGTGCAGGCTCTCAGACGCCCTGGTGCATCCTGGGTGGGATGCTGGGCGTGTGTCTGTCTCCGCTGCTCTTCTGAGCCCCTGGAGCATCTCTGTCCCCACCCTTCTGAGGCACGAATGTCTCCTTTCTGCCCTCCCAGTTTTTTCATCTGCAGATGTATGGAAGGCTGGTTCACTACTCTCTTTAAAGAGTCAAATTCTGGTTGTGTCTCTCTTCGAATCCTCTTTTCTGTTTCACCGGATTTTACCCTTTTCTATCTGGTCTGTTCACTTCTTATCTCTTTGGCTCACTCTACTTTGGTTTCCCAAATTCTTGAGTTGAAACTTCAGATTGTTTTCACTCTCCCTTGTTTCCTGGCTAATATATTTAAAGCCATAAATTCCCCAGTAAGTGCTGCGCTAGCCCAGTCTACAGGTTTTGCATGTACTGTTTTATTCACAGTCACTTTTTAACTAGGTCTCTTCCCCCTTACAGCTCAAACCTCATAAAATAAGGTGTCATTTCATCTCTAAACATGTTGGCAATTTGGATACTTTTCTGTAATTGTTTTCAAAATTGATTGTATTTTAGCTGGGATGGATTTTTTGTATAACATTAAAACTTTGGGAATTATTGAGACTTTATATGTCTAGGCTTATAACTATTCCATGTGTCTTGAACTTGTTGATTCAAGCTTTTCTTCTCTTTCCTCCTTTCTCTGGGAGTCTCTCTTTTCTCTGTGTGTTTGGCTGCTGGACCCACAGGATTTTCAGAGGAGTTAAAATTGCCAGTCACAGTATCTGCCTTATGCATCTCATCCAGCGGGCTTTTTTTTTTTTTCCAGTTTTTACTGATAAATATTTAGGCTGTATCATCAGGTGCATATGTGTTAGGGATGAATTGCCCTAGAACCCGCTTTGACATTAGGGCATGTTTCAGTCGCAGTTTCTTCTGTCTGGTGTTACGACGAGCAGCCGTTCTTCCCTGGGTCCCCGTTCAGGTCGTACGCCTTGTCCATCTTCTCAGCACCAACCGTCCTGCACTCAAGTCTGAGTGTAGATGCTGTGCTGTTGCATCTTATTATTTTTCATTCACGTCAGTTGTTTTGTCTGCAACTAGCAAGTGTAAATCCTTTCACTTTATTTTGAAGGGTTTTTGTGTTAGGACTCATGCCATTTGGCTTTCTGTTTTCCATTTCTCATACTTAGGTATTAAGCTTCCCAGGTGGTGTTAGTCGTAAAGTGAAAAGATAGTGAAAGTGAAAGTCGCTCCGTAGTGTCAGACTCTTTGTGACCCCAGGGACTATACAGTCCATGAGGTTCTCCAGGCCAGAATACTGGCGTGGGGAGCCTTTCCCTTCTCCAGGGGATCTTCGAAACCCAGGGATCGAACCCAGGTCTCACGCATTGCAGGCAGATTCTTTACCAGCTGAGCCACAAGGGAAGCCCAAGAATACTGGAGGGGGTAGCCTGTCCCTTCTCCAGAGGATCTTCTTGACCCAAGAATCGAATCAGGGTCTCCTGCATTGCAGGCGGATTCTTTGCCAACTGAGCTATCAGGGAATCCCAATGGTGAAGAACCTGCCTGCCAGTGCAGGAGACTTAAGGGACGCAGCTTCAATCCCTGGGTCGGGAAGATCCCTTGGAGGAAATGGCAGCCCACTGCAGGATTCTTGCCCAGAGAATCCCACGGACAGAGGAGGCTGGCGGGCCACAGTCCATGGGGTCTCAGAGTCGGACACGACTGAACGTCTGCCGTTTGGTTTTCTGTTTTCCATTGATCATATTTATGTATTACCGACCCATTTATTTGCTTTGTCTTTTTTCTGTGGTTATGTATTCTATTCTATCGTACACGTGATTACATTTGAGGTCACATTCTTGTTTCCTTGCTGCGCTGACGTCTGCCTTGTCAGTTTCTATCTCGTCCCTCTAAGGAGACACCAGTTTGGACGCGTCGGGTTCTGTGCTGGGTTGTCATGCATATTCTTTCTCTTCTCCCTTTCTTTGGCTTAATTTATTTTTCATATGTTAAGACAAAAATAGCACCTAGATATTAGGTCAACCTATTCCTCATACGGCTTGTGAATTCCCTGCGCTTGCTGATCTTATTTGAGGAATTTAAGAGTTTACTTCTTTGTACAAGGATGTACTGTATAGCACAAGAAACTATATTCAATATTTTATAACAATCTGTAAGGAAAAATAATTGTTAAAAGAACATACATATGTATATATGTATTCATATTTGAATCACTCTGCTGTATACTTCTGAGAAGGCAATGGCACCCCACTCCAGTCTCTTGCCTGGCAAATCCCATGGACAGAGGAGCCTGGTAGGCTGCAGTCCATGGGGTCACTAAGAGTTGGACACGACTGAGCGACTTCACTTTCA
>NW_011488474.1:139034-144547 GCF_000754665.1 Bison bison bison
GTGGACTGGAGCCTCTTTTCTCGGCCACTTGCTGCACTGCAGGTAGAGACCTCTGCCGGGTGCGGCCGTCTGAGCAGCTCCTCACTCAGGCAGCCCTGCAGCCTCTCTCTGCCCGTGGTGCTTGCACGGTCCCCGGTGCCATCTGATTCTGGCACGGTCCTCCCTGAGGTCTTCAGCTCATGGTCCCAGCTGTGCCCACCGGACCCCTTCTACTCACCTGTGTCACGTCTCGAGTTGACCTTTTGTGGCACCATCTCTGCTGGCTGCTCTCCAGTGAGCTCCCCTCTCTTCCCATCTCATCTAACATGCCCTTGGCCTTCCTGTTGGCAGGGGTCAGTGCCTCATTTTTCTGGGAGTTCTCCCCTAAGGGCATGAGTTTCTTGTGGGCACCACTGCCCTCATGCTCAAGGAAGGCTGGGGGTGCCTCCCCGCATCAGTATCTGAGGCTGAGAAAGATAAGGGAGGTGACCCCAACAAGGACCTCCCGCGGTCACCCTCGCTCGCCGCCTGGTCAGCCTGCACATGCTCCTTCTTCCCTCTGCAGCCTCCTCAGTGCCCCTCCCCCCAAAGCAGAGGGGCCCCCCCTGGGACGGTGGGGGACGGAGCAGCCCAGAGCCCTAACTTCTGCCCTGCAGGGGTGATGGGTCCTTGGCAGGATCAGCTAATGTTAAATAGAACCGAACAGTTAGACCCTTAAGGCTTCCCTGGATAAACACCCCCCTTTCTCTCTGTCTCAAATATACACACTTCAAATCAAAAACAACACAATGCAACTAACAAAGAGTGGGAAAAAAATTTGTTGTTGTTCAGTTGAGCGGTCGTGTCCAACTCTTTGCGACCCCATGGACTGCAGCACGCCAGGCCTCCCTGTCCTTCGACATCTCCCAGAGTTTGCTCAGATTCACGTCCACTGAGTCAGTGATGCCATCTCACCATCTCATCCTCTGCTGCCAAGTAATTCAAATAAGCATTCATGAATGACAAACACATATAAAATACCCTTAAGCTCACAGGTCTTAACCTTAATAAAAATGTTAAGATCGCTGTTGAAGAGAAGAAGCATCCTTTCTTTCTTCAATTGCAGGATTGTCATTTTTAGTTAAAGTTTTGTTTGCAAATGTCCCCTATTATTATTTTGACATCATTAGAGAACACTTTCCATATAATTTCTGATTTTGCATGTTCTTGAACTGTGTTTTATTTGTATATATAGCATATTAGTTATTTATTTTTTGAAATCTTTTCAGTACAGTTAAAATGAATTAATTGTTTCTTATTTATATTGTTAGCACTTCTACAGTCTGACATCTATTTGTTGTACCAAATACAAAAATATGTGGGTTAGTGTCTCCCATAATACCGTGTATGTGTGTGTCCTCTTGAGTCTTCTTCTATTTATTTGCCTATTAATCTTGGTGATTAAAAATGCTTATATTTTGTTTTAGGCGTTTCCCTTATAAGTAGCAAATAAATGAGCTTTGTTTTCTTACACTATGAACAAAGTTTCACTTTAATGAGAACAGTTCTTTAAATTTTAAAACAATATTGTAAATCGTAAAATGTGGGGTGTGTTTCATGTTGCTGCTTAGTTGCTAAGTTACGTCTGACTCTTAGTGACCCCGTGGACTGTGGCCCGCCAGGCTCTTCTGTCTCTGGGATTTCTCAGGCAAGAATATTGGAGTGGGCTGTCATTTCCTTCTCCAGGGAATTTTCCCAATGCAGGGATCAAACAAACCCATGTCTCCTGTACTTGCAGGCGAATTCTTTACCACTGAGCCACCAGGGAAGCCTGTGTTCATATATGTCCACAATAGAAACAGATTTTATGTAGACAGTAAGACCTTCAGGCTATGGTTTGTCCAGCAGTCATGTATGGATGTGAGAGTTGAACCATAAAGAAAGCTGAGCGTCGAAGAATTGATACTTTTGAACTGTAGTGTTGGAGAAGGCTCTTGAGAATCCCTTGGACAGCAAGGAGATCCAACCAGTCAATCATCAAGGACATCAGTCCTGAATATTCATTGGAAGGACTGATGCTGAAGCTGAAGTTACAATACCTTGGCCACCTGATGGGAAGAACTGACTCATTGGAAAAGTCCTTGATGCTGGGAAAGATTGAAGGCGAGAGGAGAAGGGGACGACAGAGGATGAGATGGTTGGATGGCATCACCGACTCAATGGACATGAGTCTGAGCAAGCTCTGGGAGATGGTGAAGGACAGGGAGGCCCGGTGTGCTGCAGTCCATTGGGTCGCAAAGAGTCGGACGTGACTGAGCGACTGGATAATAAAAGGCTGTAGTCATAGAGTTAGTACCAAGGCGGTTCGTCACCCAGCTTGGCAGATGCTGGGTTCCCTGGACCGCGTTTGCCTCCTCTGTGTCCCTCTTACTCCAACACCCGCTCCCACCTGGAGGAGCCTCCCTCCTGAACTGCACGTTCACCGTCTTCCTTTTTCTTCATGGGCCCCCCTGTCGGCGAATGCCTAGCAGGACTTTTCTTTGTTTTGTCCACTCTGAGCATTAAATGGAGCAGCTCTGCGTTTATCATTCTTGGATCGGCCCTTTGTGCAGTTCTGTCTTGTGAGATTCGTTCACACTGAAGCACAGACGTCGTTCCCACCGCGTTATGGTAGTGGTCGCTGCACGTCTCTGCACTAAGTCCCTTCAGTCGTGCCTGACTCTTTGCCGACTCTGTGGACTGCAGCCTGCCAGACTCCTCTGCCCGTGGGATTCTCCAGGCGAGAATACTGGAGTGGGCTGCCATGCCCTTTACTAAGGGACCTTCCCAACCCAGGGGTCGAGCCTGTGTCTCTGTGTCTCCAGCGCCCTGTGGGAGGCCCCGTGGTTGTTACGGGCACTGTACTTTCTGCTGCTGATGGGCATTTAGGGTGTTTTCAGACCTTCTGCATATTAAAAACAGTACTCAATCAAGATGGAAGAGACACCAAATTTACTTTCATGCTTAAAAATAATCAGAGAACACAGAGCAGAAGCCATCTATGAAACAATGCTTTTCAAGAAGCTGGGCCCCAGGCAACAAAGTGTGGTTTCTGCTCAGAGCTGAGCTGGACTCCAAGAGCCCCAGATATGAGCCTGGGGGACTGCAGGCTGGGGAGATGGATTGAGGGGCAGGAGGTTACATGGAAGCTGGCAGACCCCCAAGTTGAGGAAGTGGAGCGAAGGTCTGAAGAGACCTCTGCGTCTAAATTTCACCAGACACGATGGCCTAGAGATGAGAGGAGAGAGACGGGCAGAGATAAGCCTGGGGATTTACAGGGGTCCCTCAGGCACTTATCAGAGGCAGACACTGAGCGAAGAACTTCCTGGAAGGGCTGGAGGGAACCACGATTGATGCTCAGGCAGGGTCAGCGAGCTCATGTCATCAGCAGCCAAACCCGACAGTCTCACAAATCACGGCGCTGGACTAGGAGGTCTTGTCTCCTTAAGAAGAGGGCTGAGCAATCCAAGACCAAGTGTGACTGTCCTGTGAACAAACCCTAAAGCAAAATGCAAGGGGCAGACTGTTCCTAAGTGTCTTGTCTGCAGCTCAGAACAAAACTCCCGGACTGGGAACACACAAGCCCCTGGCACCTAGCAAGATAACACGCAGCGTCTAGTTAAAAAAAGTAAGTGCGTGCAGTGAAATTGAAAAATATGATACATGGGAAGAAAAATCAGTCAATAAGCAGACAGTTTTAAAAAGAACAAAACTAGAAGCTAAAATTACCTGATTTTGAAACTCTATAATGTTATAGTAACTGAGGCAATGTGATCCCAGTATAAACATATATAAATGGGTCAACAGAACAGAATAAAGCCCTGGTGTAAAGAGAGATAGACAGACAGGCCGGGGCAGGGAAAGACCCTGCAGAGACAGTAACTGGTTTTTCCTCGAGGTGCAAAGGTAACTCAGTAGGCTGAAAACAGTTTTCTCAACAAACGTTGTTGAATATACAACTGAACGCACGTCAGTGTTGCCCAAATGAACGTCTACCTGTAACTCACACCTGATAGAAACATCACCCTGAAATGGGCCCCAGACCCAAGTGGAAGGTCTGAATGGAACCATAAAGCTTTTATACGGAGGAGAAGATATTCACGCCTGCGTTTGGCAAACATTTCTTAGACCTAAAACCACAGGCATGATCTACAAAAGAAAATGTCATAAAAATTCATCAAAAACAAACCTTCCAGCCTTTGAAATATACTATTAGCAGTGTGAGTATGTGAGCCACAGCCTGGGAGAAAAAACTTACAAATCAGCCATCTCATACAAAACCTGAAATCTTAATGTACAAAGAACCGGCTCAAGTCAATAATAAAAAACCCAGAATCTCACAGAAATGGATGGTAGATTTAATCAGACATCACCAAGACTATATACAGATGGCAAATAACTACCTGAAAATGTGCTCAAGGACATCAGTCACTGGGGAGCACAGATTAAAGCCACAGTATTTACCACACACAAGATTAGAAGCAGCGGTCAGGGCTGCCCTGGTGGCTGGGGGTGAAAAGAGGGACTTCCCTATGGCTCAGATGGTAAAGAATCTGCCTGCAAAGCAGGACACCTGGCTTCGATCTCTGCGTTGGGAAGATCCTCTGGAGAAGGACGTGGCAACCCCGTCCAGTGTTCTCGTCTGGAGAATCCGATGGACTGAGGAGCCTGGTGTGCTACAGTCCGAGGGGTCGCAAAGAGTCAGACACGACTGAGCAACTGACACACACATATGAAAAAACAGTGATCCTAGTGGAAGGTCAGAAATAGAGGACACCCACACAGCGTTAAACGGGAACCAAACAGCGTTAAACACCTGGTCAGCATCAAGAAGGGATGGACCACGGATGTGGGAAGCCGCAGGGATGGTCTCAGAGTGATGGAACTGAAGGAGGGGAGCCAGAGGAAAATGAGTGTGCACCGCGCGATTCCATCCACGTGAAATTCTGGGAAATGCGGCCTCACTCACAGTGCGTGCGGACGGACCAGAGTGTGCTCGGGAGGGGAGGGAACAGGGCTGGGCAGGGGAGGGGGGACCCTGGGGCTCTGCGTTTGAACGCCGTCCCGATGGTGCTTGACGAGTCCGTGGGCAAGCACTGCTTAGATTTGTGCTCTTTACTGCGTTTTAGTTAGACCCCGTGGAAGCTGTCAACAGCTCGCACTGCTGGCTGGGTTGTCACGTCTGCGGGGACTTTTCAGAGTCATTTTTCTGAGAGTGGAGTTGCTCATTTCGCACGATTCCCTTTGACTTCAAGTGTTTGAGTCCTGTTGCTTTAACAGCTCGCCACAAACTCAGTGGCTTAAAATGCCCCACGTCTATCCCCTCACAGCCCTGGAGGTCAGGGGTTTGAGACCCATCCCACGGGCTGAGGTCAAGGTGCGGGCAGGAACGCACTGCTCCCGAGATTCTCACGGAGAACACGTTTTCTTGCTGTTTTCAGCTTCTGGAAAGCGCCTGCATCCCTGGATGCATGAACCTTTTCTCCATCTTCCAACTGGAGGTGGCCAGGGCTGGC
>NW_011488474.1:144647-145733 GCF_000754665.1 Bison bison bison
CGCTAACTTTCTCCCCGCGCTTCAGGACCCACCTGGGGAACCCAGGGTTGGTCGTCTCCCCATTTTAATGTCAGCTGACTCTCAACCTACAGTCCAGCCTCTGTGTGAATTCCCCTCTGTCGTGACGTAAGCCACCGACAGCTTTGGGGGTGCCTTGGTGGACACACTGAGGCCGTCACCCCGCTGCACACGTCGTCAGGTGTGTGCAGCACCGGCTTCCGTTCACTGGCTCAGTGAGTGCAGCCTCCCGTTACTTTTGGGCAGTGTTTTTCTGTCAGTCGGCTGAGTGTGAAACGATATCTCATCCTGAGTTTCATTTGCCTTCTTCAACTAATTAGGAAGAAAACAGATTTTTAAGAATTTATGAGCCCATCTCATTTTCTCTTTGAATTTGTGCATTGCAAATGTTTCTATTGACTGTATCATATTTTCAGAACATTTATACTTTTTCTTTGATGTGGGAAATTTTAATTTTATTATTGCCAGCTTTATTCATCTTTGGAGTTTTCTGTCTTAAGAAATGCTATCGTAATCCTAAATCATAAGATATTCTCCAGTCTCATTTCTGCATTTTGCCTTTTACATTTAAGATTTTATGTATCAGAAATGGATTTTTATGGATAGTATAGAGTGGGAGCTTAATGTTAGTTAAATTTTACCCGTTGATGTTTGACTGCAGTTGCGTGAAATCCTCAAAAACTGTTTCGGATGAGTGCCTCTTGACGTATTTGGATCCTCCTGTGAAATACCGCACACGTGGCATCTGGCGAGGGGGCTTCATCTCACGGTCCGTAAAGAAGAGGCACAGTGCTGCCCGTGTGCTCGGCTTCTGCTCTCCCACGTGCCCTCACAGGCGCGTGTTCATACAAGCACACTCGGCTTCTGCTCTCCCACGTGCCCTCACAGGCGCGTGTTCATACAAGCACACACATCCACACAGACACACATCAGTCACTCACACACGTCTCTCCCCAACGCATATATTTCCTTTCCGTTGCTTTTTCTTTCCTGTGGTCGAAGTTTAACACACACCCATGTCCGTGCACACACACACACACACACACAGACACACACAGACACACGACT
>NW_011488474.1:145833-150422 GCF_000754665.1 Bison bison bison
ATTTCTGCATTTTGCCTTTTACATTTAAGATTTTATGTATCAGAAATGGATTTTTATGGATAGTATAGACTGGGAGCTTAATGTTAGTTAAATTTTACCCGTTGATGTTTGACTGCAGTTGCGTGAAATCCTCAAAAACTGTTTCGGATGAGTGCCTCTTGACGTATTTGGATCCTCCTGTGAAATACCGCACACGTGGCATCTGGCGAGGGGGCTTCATCTCACGGTCCGTAAAGAAGAGGCACAGTGCTGCCCGTGTGCTCGGCTTCTGCTCTCCCACGTGCCCTCACAGGCGCGTGTTCATACAAGCACACACATCCACACAGACACACATCAGTCACTCACACACGTCTCTCCCCAACGCATATATTTCCTTTCCGTTGCTTTTTCTTTCCTGTGGTCGAAGTTTAACACACACCCATGTCCGTGCACACACACACACACACACACAGACACACACAGACACACGATCCCCGTGGTCTCTCTCTCCCGGGATCTGGTGAAGGCACGTGGTCATGGGCGTCCAGAACTCTGCTAACAGCTGGGCTGGAACACAGGCCGCTCACAAGGATGGACAGGTCCTGTAAGGCTCTTTAACTCACATTCTTTGAGGGTCTGGGTTCCCTCAAGACAAATGCGACGTCCTGACTCCCTGAGCCTGATCACTGCTTGATGATCAATCGTGAGCTTCCTCAGTGCATTAAAGTCCTGTCTCTGAATTGGAAAAATATGAGTTTTTCTTACAGACAAAATCCAAAGGAGTCCGACTGTTGATAAAATTATGTGGAGCTGAGCCCCGGTGCCCAGGTACTGCAGCTGAGGATTGAGCTGGTCGTGGTCCGGATAAAAGGAACAGTGCATCTTCCTGTCACCTACCCCCCGATGGCCACCATCGCCCACCAGCTCCAGCCGGGGTCCCCAGCCCTCCACTAAGCCGATGGCACCGCTCCAACGTGGTCCAGCATTCGTAAACATTTACAGGACATGGAACACTTGCCTACCTGGGCCAAGTGTCCAGGCTTCTGTAAATAAGCTTGTGCTCCGCGCATCTTGCCTGTCACAGCACCACCTAGGCCTGAGGCAGCAGCCACGCCCGTCTGCACTTGTGATGCAGGTAATAACACTGTCAGCTCAGAGACGTGACCGAGTTGGGGGCCCCAGGAAGGCGCGGCCATTTCCACGCTTCGGGTGTCTGCTGGGCTTGTTGCTCCGGCAGCGACACCTTCACCGCCTCTGATTACCTTTCTTGCGTTTATGATCTCCCCACACCGCTTGCAGGTGAGAGAAACGCTCTGAAAGAGGGCGGAAGAGAAGGAGGAGCGGGGAGGGAGACCGACTAACGGGTCTCTGTTTCCCTGGGTTCTCCTCCCTGAGAGCTTGTGAGGGATTTCCTCCCAGCAGATACCACCTTAGAAGGTGTCTCAGGTCCTGTGCAAATCTTCAGACCGGGACTCACCTGGATGCGCCAGGTAACCATGACGATCGTGGCCCTCAGCCACCCAATGTGGAGGCGAGAGCCCTGTGACCCCCCGTGGAGGCGAGAGCCCTGTGACCCCCAGTGGAGGCGAGAGCCCTGTGACCCCCAGTGGAGGCGAGAGCCCTGTGACCCCCCGTGGAGGCGAGAGCCCTGTGACCCCCCGTGGAGGCGAGAGCCCTGTGACCCCCCGTGGAGGCGAGAGTCCTGTGACCCCCCGTGGAGGCGCCCTCATGATTCCCTGAAATGACCCTTCAAGGTTTTATCTCACCCTGTGAGTAGAGCGAGTGAGGAACAGCCTCGTGACTTGTCACTCGATGGCCTTGCCGGGGGGGCGGCCCTAGCTCTGCCCTGGTGTCAGCCCAGGCCCCGATGCTTTGACCTCTCCCAGGGAAGAGTCTGCCTGTGGACCCTGCCGAGGTCCCGCCTCCTGCACGTGGAGCCCCCGGGGAGGCATGCGTGTCAGCCGATCAGCCGAGGTCTGAGCCTTGCAGGTACGTCGGGGCTCCATGACTGGGGCCGGCTTTGCACTCACGTCCCCGGCGTGGACCTCCTGCATGGCCCCTGCCGCCCCTTAATGACGAGCCTCTGAAGGTGCTGCCTGGCGAGTCATCACGCAGCTCTTGTCTTCCTGGCCGAGCTTCGGTCCCTTCAGGAGCGTGGGGCACGGGAGCAGAGCTCGTCACAACTTCCTTGCTGTGTCCTCCCAGGGCGGCGGCTCTGTGACCTCGACTCCCAGATGTGTGGGCCACCCTGGCCCCACAGGCACTTAGGAACAGACTGGGCTGAATGACGTCTCAGAGGGATGGCAGGGGCTGGATACAGACCCTCCCCTTCAATGCCGGGGGAGGACATCCCGACGACATCCCCTGGAAGCTGAAGGCACCATGGGCTGGAAATGTGCCTCATACCCTTGAGCTGCCCAGCACCACAGCCTCGCCATTGCCGGGGCCGTTTCCCATGGGCCTGGACACTCACGCCCCTGGAAGGTGGGTGAAGCCGTGGCCACAAAGCCTGTCTTATGATAACATGCTGAGTAGCTCACGTAGTGAATTTAATTCTCACTGTAAGTGGAATACAGATGGCTGTCTGGGTCCAGAGTGGTTCTGAGTGTCAGTTGTTGATGGGCCTTGGCCCTGTGGGCCCCCAGAGAGAGAGGACTGGGCCATGGACGGCTAGCCCCGAAAAGATCCAGGTTCCAAAGGTGAGTATGGTTTCTACTCGATCCCTTTCACACCACCACAGAGTCAAAGAACCGTAAGTTCAACTGTCTTAAGTCTGCACTGTCAGTATTAACAACTGGCTAGTAATTTCACCTAAGACTGTGATCATTAAAAATACTGCCTGAAAAGCCGGATGTGCCGTTGGCCGTGGCCGTGGCACGCAGGCGCTGGCTGCAAGCCCCCAGGAGGACGAGGCGAGGTCCCTGGAGGGAAGTGGCCGAGTGGTTGCTCCGTTACAGACGCGGTGCACACCGCCAAATGCAACCTCAAAACAGACCTGCTGGGTTTGGACCTGGGAAAAATTTCCAGTTTGTGGTAGAATCAGCTGGTTCTCAGGGGTTTCCTGAGACCAGATGACAATCCAAACGGGGCTAGAATTATTTGGGGGTGCTGTTTCAATTCCTTCCAGTCTGGCTGGAGATCTCCCGTTGATGATAAACAACCATATGGGATTGTGACGTGGCAGCTCATTTCCCGAACAGAAGCTGAACCGCCTCCCCTGCCCCCGTCCCTCCTCACAGCTCCACTCCAGGTCCCCTGGGCTGCCTCTTGCGGGTGTTGAGGGTGGTCCCCTGCACAGCCGGGGCAGACACCCACCTGATTCTGCTCACACAGCCCAGATGCCCTACACCCTAGAGTCAAAGTTCTTAATAACGTTTTCCAGAGAACTGCTACTTTTATGAATGTATGGAGAAAATAGAGTGTGGGTTTCATATTGCATTATGAGCCTCCAAGGATTTTAAAATATGTTTATGCGTGAATCTATAAAATGGGCAGATGCTGCAGTAAAGTTTCACTATTGGATGTAAAGTCTATTATAATAAGAGCTGTAAAGTTAGCCCTTAGAGGAGGGCTGGAAAATGGAGACGAGGAAATGCTCCTGGCCAGAGGGAATGAAAGCGCCCAGCACGGTCTCCCCTCTGCCCTGGAAGGACACTGGCTCCTGCTCCAGTCTTTGCAGGGGAGTCAGGAAGACCATGGAGTAACGGGCCGGCCGGCGCGTGGGGAAGGGAACTGCTCGGAGCAGCTCAAGCCCGAGGCAACAGCAGCTGCAAATTTGCCCCAGAAACCCATTTGGAACAAAATCCTAGACCTGTGAGTCCCAGTGCTCCCGGAACGCTTCCAGGGTAAAAACACGAGAGGTTTCAAAGCGTGGACGCTGAGGCTTTTCCAGGCGGATCAGCTGAGGAGAGCCCGCTGGAGTCAGTCCCCACGGACCCTGTGAGCCCAGTGGGACGGGCTGGGGGTGCCCACGGGTGGGGCTTCTCCTGGTTGGAGCCCACCCACCCAACCAGGTCACATACTGCCGGGTCTGAGAGTCACACGGGAGACAGCGGCAAGCAACTAGGTGAGTGATGGAGTTTATTCTTGTGAAACTCATTGGATTAAGTGGGAGATGTTCTGTGCCCCGTGGTCCTCAGGCTGGTGGGCAGGAGGGGGCAGCGTGGGGGGACACGGGTTGTGGAGAAACATGGCAGCAGAGGCAGGGCCTGACCTGGCCCCGGGTGGGAGGTGCAGACGGGACGGTCTGGGGGGACGTGGAGCAGAGGAGGACGCCTCATGGTGGGGGTGGGGTCGGGGGGTGGCTCGGGCTGAGTCACTGGATAACACGCGCCGCTCAGACGATCAGAACCTGACGAGTCGTTAAGCCTCTGTCTCCGAGAGAGACGACTCAGGGGAGGGAGCCAAAGGGAAAGGAGATGACGGTGGAGGAGAAATAGAGGGAGGGTCGGGGCGGGGAGAAAAAGCAGACCTGATAAGCAAGGGGGAGTCTTTACTAGTTTTGGGGTGAGGACTTCTGCTCCACAAAAGTGGGGTACACAGGACCACGGACCCCTACATAAAGCAGCATAGAAGTGAAACGGTGATTTTCAAGACCGTGTGGGTGAGAC
>NW_011488474.1:150590-153353 GCF_000754665.1 Bison bison bison
CACAGTCATGGTCATGAAGCACGTGGGTTGCTGAGAGATGGAGCCAGACCAGGGGAGCCAGGAGTGCACCGCCCAGAGGGGACCCCAGGCTGCACCCGGGCTGAGGGGATGCTGCTGGAGCTCAGGGAGGCCAGGGGGGGCTCCTGGGCGGGGACGTTTTCCGAGGGGGGGTCACACGGATCTGCACCTGGGTCCTGGCTGCCACCTGCATGGGGACACAGTGCCGGAGGGCAGGGAGGGGCCCCTGCGCGGGACCACAGGCCTGTGTTCACCCAGGGCTGGGACCTGCGTTCCCCAGCCAGACCAGAGCCAGGGAGACAGACTGAAGACCAGTAGGCGCCGGGCAGGGCGCTCCCGGGACCCGCAGGTCAGACACTGGCTCAGTCCTGCTCAACAAACCCTGAAAGCAAGACCTGAGGGACGAAAGACTTAAGTGCGCTTCGGAGCAAAGCTCGGCAATGAGTTGAGGAGTAAGGAACATTCATCGCGCTACGAGAACACTTTGCAATGTCTGGAGTCCAGAGAAGATCCTGAGATACAAGAAAATAGGACCCATGATGACAGAAGCAAACGGAAACTGCCCCCAAAATACACATTGTTAGAGTCAGGAGAAAAGGACACTCGAAGGTCACCTTGTGATGAGCAGGGGGGTAATGACCTGAGAACACAATGCCTGGAAACACATGCCCAGAAATGGAGCCGCAGCCCGGCCTCAGAGTTCCGTCAGCATGCAGAAATCCACGGCTACAACCAGCCGTCTAAACAGGCCTCTCGCAATAATTTACAGAACAAGTGGATAGAAAATCATCAAAGATACAGAAAACTTACACAACGCTACCAGCTAAGTTGACCTAATTGACATTTTTAGAACATGCCAAATTAAAAGCAAAACACACATTCTTTTCCAGCCTGAATAGACTATTTCCCCAGGTGGACCATATTCTGGGTTGTACAAGACGTCTCAATAAGTTTTAAAGGATTCAAGTTGTACAAAATATGCCTATGCATTCTTACCCCAAAGGGATTAAGTTAAAAATTAATAATATATATCTTTAGAAAATTTCTAAATATTTGGAAACTAAATAACACTTCTAAATAACCCATGGATCAAAGAATGAATCAAAAGGGAATTTAGAAAGTCTTTTGAACTGAACAAAAATGGGAAAAAAATCAAAATGCAAGGGCTATTGCCAAAGGAGTACTTAGGAGAAACTTTTATAGCCTTAAACGCCTGTATTAGGAAAAAAGAAAAGTCATAAATCAGTGATCACCCTCTCCACATTAAGAAAAAATGAAAAGAAGAAAGAAAATACTAATCAAAGTAGAAATGAGTGAAACAGAAAAATAACAGAAAATAACTGGAACAAAAAGCTGGCTTTTTGAAAAAAATCAATGCAATTGATGAACTTGTAGCCCCAGTGACCAGGATAAAAAGAGAGAAGACATAAAGGACCACCATCAGGAATTAAAGAGGGGTCATTACAGAGACTACAAATAGGAAAATATTATCAACAATCTTATGCCAATAAATTAAACCTCTCACACAAAATGGGCAAATTCCTTGAAAGACAACATGCTGAGGATCGCTTTAGAAGGACAGGGAATGCACACATCCCTACAGCTGCTTTAGAAACTGAATCTGAGCTTAGAAACTTTCCCACGGAGGGAACCTCAGGCCCAAAGGATGCCAGTAGTGAAATCTCCCAAACATGTAAGGAAGAATTTGTCATGTTTCCATAGAAATTCTTTCAACAAATTAAAAAGGACGCAATACTTCCCAATTAATTCCACGGGGCCAGTGTTGCCCTGGGACAAAAAAACAGCCGTGTCACAGTAAAACTAAAAGCCAGCATCCCTCGTGACCACAGAGGCAAGAATTCTAAAAACAGATTTAGCCAGTTAATCCCAACAGTATATGAAGAGGATGCCATGTGCTTTTAAAAGTTAAAATTTTAACCTTCTGATCGTTTGCAGTCATTCCTCCCAGCCCTACTCTTGCCTGTAGCCACGACCAACGTGTTCTCGGTATTTACGAGCTTTTTGTTTTTACCTTTTTCAGATCCCAGAGACGTGAAATCGTACAGTATTTTGTCTTTTTCTGTTTGACTTATCTCGCCTCTCATAATGCTTTCAGGATCTATCCATGCTGTCCCAGTGGCATCACTCACTCTTTCACGGCTGAGTGGTTTCCAGTCTGCACGTGTACCCCATCTTCCTGTCCGTTCACCCATCGGCAGACACGTGTGGCTCCCGTGCTTTGGCTGCTGTAAACAGCACTGATGTGAACGCTGGGGTTCAGGCGTCTTCTTGAGTTAATTTTCTCATTTTCTTCACATAAATACCCACAAGCTTCCTCATCTAAACGAGACCACTTCTGGGATTAAGACAACAGCTGTCACCCAGGGCTGTCCTGGCAGTCTGGACAGGTGGGCACCTGGTCACGGCCAAAGTCTCAGCTCCATCAGGTTCCGTAGCACATCTGGGACTCCATTCCCACAGGTGACCTGCCTTCTGACCCCACACAACCTCGTGGGGCCCGTGGCCCCCCACCTTCCAGGCTCCACCAAGTCCCCAGAAAGGTGCCAGGGCTTCCCCAAGTCTGTGCAACCCCTGGCAGGTCACAGCAGGCCCTCAGGAGGTGCTGGGGAACAAACATGTGGACCCACAGTGTCCCTGCTGGATGTGCTTGGGGGCTCCTGCTGGCTCTCATACGTGGGCGCCGGACGCACGGGAGTCCTCCTCCACCTCACCCTCCTCCACCCT
>NW_011488474.1:153453-159983 GCF_000754665.1 Bison bison bison
GGCTACCAATGGGGGGCTCCCGACACAGGGGCTCCTGACATGGGGGAGCTCCTGACATGGGGGGCTCCCGACACAGGGGGTGCTCCCGACACATGGGGGCTCCCGACGCAGGGTGCTCCTGACGCGGGGGGACTCCTGATGCAGGGGGCTCCTGATACACGGGGGGCTCCCGACATGGGGGACTCCTGACACGGAGGGGCTCCCGACACAGGGGGCTTCCGATACGGGGGTCTCCTGACACAGGTGGCTCCCGAATGGGGGAGCTCTTGACACAGGGGGGCTCCTGACACAGAGGGGCTCCCGATACAGTGGACTCCCGACACGGGGGTTTCCCTACGTGGGGGGAGCTCCTGACACGGGGGGTTCCCGACACAGGGGGCTCCCGATACAGGGAGGGCTCCCAACACAGGGGGGCTCCCAACACGGGGGAGTCCCGACGCGGGGGTGCTCCCAACATGGTGGGGGGGTTCTGACACAGAGGGGCTCCCGACATGGAGGGCTCCTGACACAGGGGCCCTCCCGACATGGTGGCGCTCCTGACATGGGGGGCTCCCGACACGGAGGGGCTCCCGATACGGGGGGGCTCCCGACATGGGGGGCTCCTGACACGAGGTGCTCCCGACACAGGGGGGATCCCAACGCAGGGGGCTTCTGATGTGGGGGAGCTCCCAACACGGGGGGGCTCCTGACAAAGTGTCATCCCGCCTCTCCGCTCCCTGACACTGCATGTGGATGGGGCAGCTAGTCCCATGATCAGTGACTGGTGTCTCCTTCCCGAGGCCCTGACCCTGGCTGAGGTCACAGGTCTGTGTGCCCCTGTCCTCCTCCCCACCCCGGCATCAACAGTCTTCAAAGAATATTTCCCTGATTTGCAAATGGAAGCAAAGCTCTTTCCAAACAGAAGGTGATTTCTCTTGAGTATTTACTGGTGACTCCCAGCTTAAAATTAGACAGCAGGGGATTCTCTGTGCAGCCTGCAGGGTTTCCATGGCAACCCTGGCCTGAGGAAGGACTGGCTGCCCCGCGTCCCTCGGTGCTCCCGTCTGGGGGCTTCAGAGCTCTGCTGGCGGCTGAAACGGGGTGCGGGGCCTGGACATCAGTGTTTTATTTGGGCTCCTGACCCAAGGTCCTGCTTCCTAGGAGAGTTACGAAGGGGCTTCTCGGCCTCTAGCCGTGGTCGGGAGCACGTGAGCACAGCCTTGCAAGGCTGGTCTGCAGGGGTCACGCCCCTGCTTCTGTCAGAAGCACCGTGACCCTGAGCAGTAGCCCGGGTTGCCCTCCCCGAGGGCCTTTGGCACGTCGGCACCACATGCAGGCCAGGTGCCCTGATCCTTGTCTCAGATCCGTGTGCCAGGGTCCCGGGTGGGCGAGGGGCCCCAGGTCAGGAGCCGCGTCTGCTCTTTTGCCCTGCTTCACTTTTCTCTAAGATAATTAGGGGAAAAACATAAACTGTGTTGCCCTTGAAAGAATTCAGATTCCAGCTCGTGTTTCAGAAATTAAATAGAAATGTCAGGGAATGGGAGAAATTGGGAGCCCTTCTTGGCCCCTGGGACTCAGACCCCGGATATATTTGACAGGTTGTGGAAGGCTTGGGGAGCTGAGAGGTTTTGACAAGTCTGAGCTGAACAGAGAGCGGTCAGAAAGGGGCTCGGGGTAGTGGGCTGCACTCCAGGGGACGCTCCGGTGGTGGGGGGCCACAGGGGATACCTGCAGGGTGGGAGGGATGCAGGCAGCCCCGCCCAGAGGGAGCCCCAGGCCAGACCAGAGAGAAGCGCGGGCTCCCTGTGAATCTTAATTAATCAGCATCAAAGTGCCCACGAGTGCGTGGAGAGGTCCCCCCGGCGGCCTTGCACCTCAGATGCTATTCCGGGACCGCGTGGGCTGGCTCTGGGCTGGATCCGCAGGAGCAGAGCCAGCCTGGACTCTGCACCCGCCAGTCTGCCCCTTCCCCGCGGAGCCAGACCAAGGCCCTGCTTCAACAACGTGAGCAGGAGCGATGGTCTTCGTACAAGACGTCAGATGGGGAGACCCCGCATTCTTTCCTCAGCTCAGCTGAGTCATTTCAAAATTTGAAATACTTGAGTTCTCCCCCCATTTGAGAGCTTGCTGTTTCTATTTCTGCCTGAATCAGCTAAGAATGTTACAGGTTTTCTGAGATGTGGGGCCTTCTGGTCAAACATCCCGTATATAAATCCTACCCCACCTCCCTGTCCCACGCCCGGTTTGCAGGGGAAACTTTCTCCCGGGAACAACTCTCTGATGAACTGACCTGGTGACGAGACACACTGGGGCCTGAGAAATGGCAACCGTGAAACGGAAGGAGGGCTCCCTGAAGTGGAGGGAGGGGAAGCTGGCCGGGACAGACAGCCTTGGGAAGGAGGTCAGCAGCCCCATGGGGCTCGGGGCTGGACAGAGGGGCTCCGGCCAGAGTCAGTGAGGCCGCCTGGGCACATCTGCACGGACGCTCTTACTGACCGTGTAGCAAACACCAGGTGTGACATCAGGGGGGTCTTTTCGTCCTTTCGCCCACTTGGTTAAAAGCAAAACCTGCCTCTGGTTCCTGTTTGTCTAGTCTGACCATCCACCATCTTATGGCTCCAATTACAACCTGCCGTGGTCTACAGAGAAGATAAAATGAACGCGCCTTCAAAGCTGTTTGTTTTGAAGATCAGGTGGAAATCAGAGGCCTGTACCCTCCTGCTGCGGCCCGCAGCCTGCTTGTGAAAATGCATGTTGGTTGGGATGCGTGTCTGTGGCCTCCCTGCTGGCTCAGTGGCAAAGAGTCCGTCTGCAATGCAGGAGACCCGGCTTTGATCCCTGGTTGGGAAGATCCCCCGGAGGAGGAAATGGCAAGCCACTCCAGTATTCTTGCCTGGAGAATCCCATGGACAGAGGAGCCTGGTGGGCCATGGTCCAGAGAGTTGCAAAGAGTTGGCAGGACTGAAGCGACCGACTTAGCACGCACGTGCTGTGTGTGGACAGACGTCACGGTCTCCAGCTACGGGGCCTTCACACCTTCTCCCCAGGGTTGGGTGGGGACAGTGATCGGCCGGTTGTGGACGGACCGTGAGGAGGGGAAGCTGTCCCCGCTGGGCCTGGGTGACGGTGTCCCAGGCACTGAGAAGGCCACAGCCAAGGGGCCGCAGCCACGTGGCTGGAAGTGGGGGAAGCCTTGAGGAGCTGAGAGTGACCAGTAGGGAGCAGGGGCCTCAGTCCTAAGTCAGGAGGAAAGAGATGATTCCCAAAACCCAGGGGAGCCTGGGGTCAGGTCCTTGTTCGGTAGAGTCTGGATGGGCCCTGGCTAAACTGGGCCTGGACTCCAACCCGCGGAACCGTGAAGCCCTGACTGGGGGCTGAGTGAAGCCTCCAACTCTGGGGTGAGGCTGAGCGCAACGGAAAGCAAACGTCCCCTCCAACCACAGAGATTCGTCATTGCGATGGAGACCACGTGGCTGGCAAAGTGAAACGGTACATACTTCTTATCTGCACTTTTGCAGGAAGTTTGCAAAAGCCTAGACTCAGCTGCTTTTTCCTAAGCCCCGCTCACGGGTCCACCCGGCTCCGGGGACGTGTGACCTGGGTCGGGTCCTGGGACAGCTGGACCTCCCCGTGGTCACTGGAGGGTTGGCAGTTGGAGCAGCAGCCCTGGGGGCGCAGCCTGGCTGCTTTCGGGGCAAATCCCCAGAGAATCAGGGCGTTTCTTTTGGCTGCCTCGTGTCCTCGGAGCTGACTGCACGCTGATGAGACTGGTGTGTCAGCGAGCAGGCAGTGACCTGCTGAAGGCTGTCCCCCTGCCCTGCCCGAGTCCCTGGCTGTTTACAGCGGGAGCTGCACAGAGCGATTAGGACGAGCCGGGCGGAGGCCTGAGCGCTGACGGCTGTTAGGTGGGCAGTGAGATGTGAAGGGTGACTTCAAAGTTGGCAGCTCTGATTAGAACTTTCGCCTCCGTGGCGGAGGGAAGTAGCTTTGTTTTATGTCTTGACTGCTTGGCAGTCGCTTCGGGAGGCATATTTCATCCTCTGGAACAGCCCGTCTGTGACCCAGGGGCACTCACACCTGCCCTCGAGGCCACTGTCCCCGCCAGCCCCCCAGCAGCTCCACGGGGACTTGCCTTGACACACAGCCTTCATCAGCAAGACTGCGACTCCTGGTTCTCTTACTTCTGAACGTCTTAAGTGTTAGTCGCTCAGTTGTGTCCGACTCTTTGTGACCCCTATGTCCATGGAATTTTCCAGGCAGGAATACTGGCGCAGGTTGCCATTTCCTACTCCAGGGGATCTTCCTGACCCAGGGATTGAGCCCACGTCTCTTGTGTCTCCTGTGTTGGCAGGTGGATTCTGTACTGTCTGAGCCACCAGGGCAGCCCATACATCCATACGTGGAAGCCGAGGATGTGAATCTATCCAGCACCCAGGGCCTGGCGGTCAGCCTATGTGGAGTCCCAGCTCGAGGCCCTGCTCTACGAGCCTGGCCAGACCTCGCCTCCCTTCCCCGGTCACTGCTGTCCTCGGACGGCCTTGGTCCTGCAGCAGGAGGGGGTCCTGGCAGTCTGGCTGCTCCTGCCACTGGCGTCAGAGCAGGACTTGAACACAGGACTCCCTCCTGGTGGGGAGAGCTCGGTGTGGCAGGGGCTTCACTCCCTCCAGAGGCTCCAAGGAGAGTCCTTCCTGCCTGGCGGTGGCCACACACACCCGTTCAGCCTCTGGCGAGTGGGCTTCACCGGGTCCTGCCCTGGGAGCCTTTCCCCCCACAGGGATGCTCCACCTCCAGGGGCATGCTGGGCCTTGGCACGTACGGCCGGGACTTTAATGTTCTAGTTGAAAAGGGTCTTGGATTTCAAGTCAACCCCTCCCAGTGTTCTGGCGTCACAGTGAGGCTTGGGTGGTTTTGTGGTCGTTCCATTCACCCCCGTGTGGCCCGCGAGCTCCCTGGGATCCCGGCATGCAGGGCCCACCTCACTCCCGGGAGCCTCTTTCTCCTTGTCTCACTGCGTGGACTCGTCCTGCCCCCGTCGGGCGTGGGGAGCACACTGGACCACGTGGGGGTCACAGATTTTCCCCGCAGCTCTCCCACAAAGACAGACCCCTGGGGTCTCCTCCTCTGATGAGGACACCGACCCAAAGGGGCCAGACCCACCTTCAGGAGCACATTAACCTCGTCACCTTCTCAGGGGCCCCACCTTAACATACGGTCACCCCAGGGCTCAGCGCGAGAACCTCAGGGACGCAGCTCCAGCCCTGAGAATGACCTCTGCTCTGTTCCAGTCGAGTCTTTCTAGAACTTCTCCTCACCTCTGGTCTTCCTTCCAAGACAGTCACGCTTTTTTCACCCAGGTGAGGAGACCCGACGGGCTTCCTGGCGGGCGGTCTGGAAGCCAGCTGTGAGTCGAGATGGAGCAGAAGGCCATCTCGCTTTGGGACACGTGCTATTAACTCGGCAATTAATTTTCTCTTCCCACTAACTTCTTGTCCCCATCGCCTTAATAGGACTGATTATTCATCAATATTAAAGTGGCAAATTCATTATATTCTAATAATCTGACATCAAATATTAAATCTCATTATGCGATTGGCCAGGGATTTATGGCCACCATTAGTTAGCTCAGGTAAGCAGCTCGTGTCCCGTGGAGACGGGACAGGGCAGGCAGGGGTCTCGCCTCTGATAAACCAGCCAACTGGGGTCATGAGGACCCTGCATGGTCTGCGGGCTGGAGGAGGGGGACCAGGGGGAACCGTCAGCTCCCGGCCTGCACCCCAGCAGCAGCGGCAGGGAGGGAGAGGGGCGAGCAGGGAACGCGGTCCTCAGTAGGGGCCCGGCAGGCGCCACGCCCAGCCCCACAGGCCTCTCGCCGCGACCCCTCCGCGTCCACTGTGCCTGTCCAACGTCTCCCCTCTCCCACTGAGCCGCCTCGGGACTAAGATGTCCTGGCTCCGATCTAGACAAGGGGGTGCCTCCTGGGTGTGAGTGACTTCACCCCATTGCCCAGCCTGAGAAGACGGTGGTCCAGGCATCCAGGTGAGGCTCCTGAGGCCCAGGCGGCCCTGTCCGAGGGCTGACCAATGTGGTCCAGGGAGACCCTCACAGACCGTGTGGAGATGGTCCAGGCCGTGGTGCTGGACTCCTAGAGAATCCTGCGGCCACGTGGGTTGAGGGACACAGAACAATGTCATCTTTTGGGACAAAGCTGATGTGACCCTGATGCTTGTGAGGAGTGGCAAGGGGCAGGTCCGCCCTGCTCTGGGAGGAGAGAGATTACAGATTTCTGCAAATCGTCTGCTTCCCCAGGTGGACAGGGCCCAGGGGTGAGGAAGATCTGAGCTGGTGAGACGCTCGCCTTTCCCACAGCCAGGCAGCCGGGAGGGGAAGTGCCCTGTGACCCAAGTCTCCTGTCTCAGCGCCTGCATCACACATGGCGAGGCGGGACCCCAACATCCACGGCCCAGTTACACGGCTGGGGCTGAGAAGCCTGCATGCATGCATGCTAATTCTGTCACCTGTGTTATGCTCAGAGCAGGGAGGAGGAGAGGAGC
>NW_011488474.1:160089-166522 GCF_000754665.1 Bison bison bison
GGAGGGGGAGGGGAGGGGGAGGGGAGAAAGAGGAGACAGAGCCCCTGAGCATCACGACTTCATGACTGGGATTTTTAAGATCTTCCACAAGTATCTGAAAAGCTCAGGGTTAGAAGAGTCTTCTTAATTTGAGCCCCAGTGCTCCTGAGTTTCTTCTTTACTGGACACACACTGAGTGATTCTCCAGGGATGACCTTTGCACCAGAACCACAGGCACGCACCCCTGCCCTGAGGCCCCACTGAGGCCCTCAGTGAACTTGGGGTGGAATCCAGCGCTGGGGCTGTGGTCTGGGGCCAGGACTCCCCTGTCCAGCCTCCTGTCGGATCACCCCTGTGGGGCTGGGACCCTCTCCTGGGTCCAGACGCTCCGTCTCTAATTCCCAACCTCTGTCCATCAGGTCAGGCTCGTCCTGTGGCCTTGGCTGGAGGGGCTGCTCCTCCAGGCCCATCTGTGGCTTCACGTGCTCTTGGGGGAAGCACACTGGCAGTGCTCATTCATTCACTTAATCGTAGGAAGACTCCCAAGGGCCTACAGGTGCCAGGCATGGTGTCGAGCTCTGGGGAGGGGAAGACAAGACTCAGACTCTGCTAACGACTTCTGGTGTGTCCTGTGTCACCCCCTCAGACTCTGCTAACGATTTCTGCTGTGTCCTGTGTCACCCCCCACGTTCAGAGACGCCAGACTTTCACTACCGTACTCTTCTGGAGAGAAAAGTGGCAAAACTAAGCCACGCCCCTAAGTTACGGTTACTGGGCGTGTTTCGCATTTTCAAGGAGGACCTGAGAACAGCCGTGTTTGAAGAGGAGACGTCTTCTGAGCAGCCAGGCTCACCCCCGTGGATGACTGTTCTGGGGGATCCCTGGGGAATATGCACAGTATCCCCCAGACTTTCCATCATCCCTGCACGTCCTGAGGAGGAGAGGGAGCACAACACCCCAGGGTTCAGGACCTGCAGACCAGTCCCCCAGGCAAGAGCTGTTGTTACTCAGTTGCGAAGTCGTGTCTGACTCTTTGCTGTCTCCTGGACTGCAGACTGCCAGGCCTCCCTGTCCTCCACTATCTCCTGGAGTTTGGTCAAACTCATGTCCTTTGGGTCAGTGGTGCCATCCAACCATCTTATCCTCCGTCACCTGCTTCCCCTCCTGCCTTCAATCTTTCCCAGCATCAGGGACTTTTCCAATGAGTCAGCTTTTTGTATCAGTTGGTCAAAGTATTGGAGTTTCAGCTTCAGCATCAGTCCTTCCAATGAATATTCAGGGTCCCAGGCAAGGAGTCTCCATTTTAAATGAGATGCTGATGCAGTGAGTGGTCCCCATGGTCCTCCAGGGCAGGCTGAATAATAACTTATTATTATTATAATTATTACTATTATCAGGAAAGCTGATAATAACTCAGGCTTTGCCATGGGGAGCACAGCTTCTTGGAGAAGATCCACCCTGAACCCCCAGCTAGCACACTGGAAGTGAGGAAATAGGTTTTGTCATGGAATTACCAGCATGAAGTAGCGGTCAGGCTGGGCATTGTCTGCCAGCCCTGCTGCTGGGAGCTGCGAGGGGCCTCGGTGTCAATCAGCTCTGAGAACAGAGACAGAGGTGGCGGCGGCTGCTGAGGGCCTGGGGCGGCTGAGCCAGCCCTGCCGCTGGGCGCTGCCCGGAGGCTACACCCTGCAATGAGGCCCGCCCCGCAGTCCCCTTCAGATGATGAGCTGTGAAAGGCAGCAGTCAGTGATCATGAAAAGAACGCGTAGGGAGAGAGGAAACACAGAAGCCCGCAGAGATGGAGTGTCTCCAGACCTTAATGGATGGTTTGAAGGAACTGGCTTTATTCCCCACGGGGACTGAGTGTTGTGGTCCTGGTGGGCGAGCGTCACCGTCGTGAGCCCGACGCGGCTGGCTGGCAGTTGGAAAGAAAGAGGCCTGAACAAAGGCGGATGTGGCCTCGCCCCATCCCGCGGGGCAGAGCAGCCGTGCGCACGTTCAGCCTGAAGCCCCGCACCACTCACAGTTCAGAGCGAGTGAACTTGAGGAGAAGCGCAGCCGCATCAGCGCCTCCAGCCCCAGGGAGCTGGGGAGGCCGTGGCCCGGACGTCAGGTGAGGGGTGGCCTGGCCGCCCCTCCGCTTGCAGGGCCCCGTGTCGCCTGACCCCACACCCTCTCCCTCCAGGGAGGCTGGTCCAAACTGAGAAGAAGGCGTATTTTCCTGCAGCGGCTGTCCAGGCCCCAGGCTTGCCTGCCCAGGATGGGAATCTGATCTCCCCTGAGGCTCTCGTCGGGACCTACGCTCCGCTGCAGCTCGAGGCTCTGGAACGTCCGACCCAAGGTTCTGGCTCAGTGTGAGGTGGAGGTAACCTTCAGCGAGCCTGTGTTCTGGCAGCGCCCCCGGATACCGCCCGAGGTCCAGCATTGATGCCTCTCTGCTCCCTCTCGCAGACCCGCGTGCTTACAGCGTGTCCAGCCACCAACACTCACGACCTTTCTTCCAAGCCAGTGAAGATCCAGTATCTCCACTTGGCCCTCAACGACCACAACAAAATGCCTCCTGGCACTGGGTCCCCTTCCTACGCAGAGCCCTGAAGCTTCAAGCTTGGAGTCAGGCTCCCTAGGAAGCTTTGGGTTGGGGGTTGAAGCCCCTGGGCAGACCACCCCCTGGGAATGTGCATTTTTACATCACCATTGGGAAGAAACGGGTGTGTCCTCTCTGGGGAAGACTGAATACTGCCTGGTCGATACAAGGAAGGTCCCCAGGCTCTCATAAGCCAAGTCCCTCAAATGTTCACTAAAAATTAGCTTGTTGTGCAAGAAACTTCAGTCTGTGCCAGGAATGAACAGAATGCATTGCACTCGGGTGTGTGTGTGTGTGTCCGAGTGTGTGTGTGTGCACACATATGTGTTTATGCTTGGGTCAGCGTGTTTACCATCAGAAGACAGCTGTTTCAGCAATGGTTATGAATATGACTATTTTAAAAACCAGGTTACTCAAAATAACAGACAACAAACTCTGTTAAGCACTATATACTGTCAACATATTACTGTAAAAATCTGAGTTTTTACCATATTTGGCAATCACTTTCTACTTTTTCATCTTTCAAGATCACAAAGTATCAAGTAGAACATTTTAGTCCCATAGCTAAGAGTGGTTATGATAACTCTAGTGTATCATCAGTTACTAAAGCAGACACAGTCTTTGGAGGATTATTGAAAAACATATGGTTTTTATGTTGGATTTAGGAGACGTGATTTTTTTTTTGTTTCAGTTATTATATTTCAATTCCAGAATTTTTATTTGACTATTTTCACTTTTCTTTCTCCTACTGATATTTTTTATTCAGTGAGACATAAATCGCATGTTTTTATTGAATCTTCCGAGACAAGTTTTCCATTATTGCTCTGAACAAGATAATAGGAGATCTAAAGTCTTTTTCCAGTAAGTCCAGTGTCTGAGTTTCCTCAAGGGCAGTTTCTATTAACTGCTTTTTCCTCTGTTTATTTGTGTGCCTCATACTTTGTTGACAATTGAATATTTTAAATGATGCAATGTAACAAGTCTAGAATCAGTTTTCTCTCTCCCCTCCCTCTTACAAGGTGTTAGTTTGGGGATTTTCTGCACTAATCCTGTGAGGTTTGCATTCTTGATTGTATGCGGACACTGGATTAGCTTAGAGAGCAGCTAATGACTGGATGGAGAGTCACTGATGTCCCTGAACCAGCGTCTTCCAGTAGTTGCTGAGGGCTCCTCGGTGTTGGGGCTCCCCTGCTCCATCTAAGCGGGCAGGTGACAGCTTTGCCTCAGCCTTCTCCTTCTGTGCAAAGCCTCCAGGTGAGCCAGAGGCAGAGGTCAGGGCGTAATCAGGGCCTGCACATGTGTGCGGTCTTCTGGATTCTCAGGACTATGTTGGAGCTTTTCACATCTCCCTGCAGGCATCTTCTCCCCCAGCTTTTCCCTTTTCCCTTGAAGGCAGCTTCAATGTTAAATAATTGCTGTTGCTTGTTTTCAACAAATGTGCTAGACATAGGATTGTTTGAGCAGATTGAGCTCTAAGTCGAGTCACAGACACATCTTCAGAGTGCAGCTTTTCAGAAATTGACAGGTGGATCAAACAGTGACATTTCTTGGCGGATGGAGTTTCTGCGTTTTAGGCCAATTTTGCCCTAGTGGCTGCTAGGCTGCTGGCGTCCACCACTTCCGCAGTCGTGAGGCTCTTGGTTTTTAACACTACCTAGGAGTTGGGAAGAGGAGGATGGGAATAAATTAAAATTCCATGAAGTTTACTGTTTTTGCAAGATTTAGCCAATTTTCTTGTATCAATACTCCTACAATAGTAAAAAAAAAAAAAATAAAGTGATGCCTGGTCAAAAAAAAAAAAAATACTCCTCAATAGCAATGTGGGTATTGCCCCCAACGTCAGCAGCAAAGCCAGAATGACCACCAGGGTCACTGCTAGGAGCCACAAACAGACCATGGTCTTCCTGGGAGTAAGAGAGAGTGGCACGCTTGTGTGTTGCTCAGCTCATAGAACAGATGGAAACTGATATCTCACAGTAGCTCCACAGTGGAAAGTCACAAGCCCTCCCCAGGAACACACGCCTGAGTCAGTTCCCAAGTCCAGGGCCAGCTGCCTAGAGAGGCCTTCCCCTTGAGCAAGGATTCCAGTGCCCATTTTGAGCTACCTTGGGAACAAGTTCCCAAGAGTTCTTCCAAAGGTCCTGTAGGTACTTCTCAGGCTCTTTCTGAAACAAGGAGAGAAATATCTGTTCTTCTCAAAGACGGCTAGTGAGGGACTGTGAGTGGACTGTATTAGTTGCTCAGTCGTATCCGACTCTTTGCGATCCCACAGACTGGTAGCCTGCCAGGCTTCTCTGTCCATGGGATTCTCCAGAAAAGAATACTCATTCCCTTCTCCAGAGGCACTTCCCAACCCAGGGATTGAACCCTGGTCTCCTGCCTCGCAGGCAGATTCTTTACCATTTGAGCTACAGAAAAGTCTCTCTAGTGAGGGGAATCTGAGTCTAAACAGATGTAAAAGGACTTGAAATGCCATTGTGGTCTTCCAGCTGTGGCGGTGGGGGGCTGAGCTGGTTCATGGATGAAGTGGACCATAGAGATGCTCAGAGGGTCCATGGACCTTACTTCTTGCTCTGTCCCAGTGTGTGACTGGTGGGAGAAGCCTTGGTTGCATGAATCCAGTTACCTTGGTTCTTCTTTCTTGAAGAAAGGAAGGACCTCGTGGGGCACCTGTAACTGCTGCCCCCTCAACCAAGATGCAGAGCTACCAGGACGACCGCTCCCACCGCAGTCACCCTGGTCCCAGGAGGACTGCAGAGATCAGGGCCACCATGCAGGCTCCCCACTTGCTCACTCTGTCCTCAGCTGAAGCTGTGGGTCACGGCAGAACCATGCACTTCACTCAACAGCAGCCACAGATGCTGAGGTTCCCACCGTTGTGTTTCCTGGAGCAGATCCACCGTCTCTGGCACCAGCCTAGTGTCTTCTCCAGCGACAGCTCTGCCTGCTGACAAGGGCATTTGCTTGTTTCAGGCTATAGATTTGGCAAATGCATCCTCTCTCCAATCTTCATCAGTAGGGAGGCTCAAGACAGTCTGTCTTTACAAGACAAGCCTTGATTCTGTACTGTTTGGGGTCTTATACCTACTGTCCAAATAGATTCCGTAGGCACTTTGACTCTGGAGTCTCTGTAGAACATCCACTTATTACATCAGGTGGACCTGGAGAATAGGGTGTGCATGTGGTCATAACATCTTCCTCTTCTTCTTCTTATTGATCCCCTGATGTAAGCGTGTGTCTCTGCTCAGTTGCTCAGTCGTGTCTGACTGTCTGCAGTCCTGTGGACTGTGGCCCACCAGGCTCCCCTGTCTGTGGATTTTCCAGGCAAGAATACTGGAGTGGGTTGCCATTTCCTCCTTCAGGAGATCTTCCCGACTCAGGGATTGAACCCACGTATCCTGAATTGGCAGGCAGCTTCTTTACCACTGAGCCACCTGGGAAGCCTCTGTTGATGGATACTGATTTTAAATAAAATTTGTATCTATGTTCATAAATGGTATTGGTAGTTTCAATCATTTTGCTATATCTTTATGCAATTTCGTTTTTGGAATTTTACTAATTACGTGAAATTCAGAGATGAGTTACTCTTTTAAAATATTTTCTATGTTCCGGAATGCTTTAAGTGACATAGATGAGTCTTTTTCTCCTCTAGTAGATTGGCTGAAATGCAGTTTGAACGCATCTAATCTGGTGATTTTCTCTCACTGGTAGCTCTTTAATCAGTTTGCCAAATTTTTTTTTTTTTTTTACGGTAATTGGCCTATTCAAGTTCTTCCACTTCTTCCTGGATACATTTAGTTAACTTTTTACATTGCTAAGAAATTATCTCTTTCCCCCCCTAAATTTGTAAATATGCTTCTACCGAGTAAG
>NW_011488474.1:168227-170779 GCF_000754665.1 Bison bison bison
GGAGCTCCTCCTCTGCCCAGGGAGCTGACACGGTCCAGACCTGTGCTTCCCTCCTAGACTTTTCTCCCACAAACGAGACGTTTCAGTTTGCCTTTTTCCTCCACTCCTCCTCAGCCTTCTCGGTTATGCTGAGAAGTGGAAAATCTGACTTTATTAGAATGTCCGTTTTAGTTAGCAGTTGCGTTTCTGTTCCTTTTAGCCTGCAGATACACTCACATGTAAGCAGTCATACACGAACAAGGGTGCTCAGTACAGGTGGTCAGCAAAAGCTAATCACGAGAGACAACCTGGTGTCCGCCAGGAGGAGGCTGATGATGGGAGCCGAGGGCCGCTCGTGACACTGAACTCTGTGCAGCTGCTAAACGCAACGAGGAGGCTTTTATATCCTGCTGTGGGAACATCTTCAGTGAAGAAAGCCGAGTGCCGCACGACGCGTGTAACGCGCAGCGATTTTAGTTCCTGTGTGAGGGCTGCACGTGCTGCCCCGCTCACGGACTGTGAGCTGGCTTCTGGAGGGACACGCAGGCGGTGAGCTGTCTCCAGCCTGCCTGCAGAGGAGCTGGTGTTAGTTCTCGTCTTAGTGTGCCAGATCTGCTCCTCTGTGGCCGACTTGGGTGTCCCTGCGTTTTCCGCAGAGGCGGCGAGCAGGTGGTGCGTGCTGTGCGACCCACGCGTCCAGAGCCTGCCTCGTTCTGTGCTGACGCGACGTTCTCTGCGTGGGCTTGGGTCCTGGTCTTGCGCAGCTGGTGTCTGGAGATGCTCTGCTGTGGCCCGTGGGAGGCCCGATCAAAGCGTGTGCTCTCAGGGCTTGTCACAATTTTGTTCTTGCCACCCCAAAGTACACCGCTTTCCCGTCCCTGTTGTTTGGGGATTCTGCGGGGACAGCCTCAGGCCCGGCCCCTGTGACCTTCCTGGGTCCTGAGCGCTCCAGGTCGGCTGTCTCCTTCCACAGCGTCGGCCCCCTATCATTTATTCCCCAGGGGTGTCTCTCCTGCTTTCTCCCGTGGAATTCGAATGGCTCGGACCCTGGTTTCCCTCCTCCCCTCCCAATCCTCAGCCTTCCTCACCTGGTCTCCCGGTTTCCTGGCTTCGCGGCTCCTGCGCTGAGGTTCGCACCTCGTGGCATGGCTGTGGCCTCCGCACCATTCAGCCCCTCTTTATTTCCTTTTGCTTTTATTTTGAAGCTCGTTCTTTCCTCTGGAAGCCTTTTGCAGGCTTGGCCCCACCGTCCTTGTCTGGGCGGGGGCATGTCCTTTCAGGTTCCCTCCCCCAGGGGTGGCCCTTTGCCCGGGTCTTCTCACCCTTGGTGTCTGTCTGGCTCCCTTAGAAGGGCGACGTGGGGATCACGCAGAGGTAGGGTGGAGGGCGGTGGAGCGCCGGCAGCTCGGGTGGGCAGGGCCCCCTGTTCACAGCACTGCCCTCTCCCCGTGGCTGGGTGGGGGCCGGGACGTCAGGACACAGTTCTGAGTCTGATGCTCCCCGGCACTGGGAGTCTTGGTTTTGCCCTCTGCCCTCCACTACCTCAGTGGCCTCTCATAGCCGTCTCCAGACCCCAACTCTGCCCACCACCCTGGACCCCCGTCCCCAGGGCCGAGCTCCCTCTGGGTCCTGAGGGCTCACAGTGCCGAGCTGACCCCACCCAGTTCATTAGAGGAGGGCAGAGGAGACACTGCCCGAGGAGCACACAGCGCCTCCACGGCCCTCCGGGGGTGCCCTCCCTGGGGCCCTCGCTGAGCGCTGTGGACCAGGGGCCTGGCTGAGCCCTTCCGGCCTCATCACAGGGTCGTCAGGGCATGACTGTCAACCACCCTACCGGCTCCTGGCAGCCCCAGGCGGTGGAGGGGGACCCTGCACCCAGCTGAGTGGGCGAGGGGTGGCTTTCACAAGGTGGTCCCCGCCATGCCCCGCACTCAGAGCTTTCCAGGCGGAACAGACAGGCACTTGCTGGCTCCCGTCAGGCCTCTTTGCTGGCCGTGGCCCTGAGTAAGACCACCAGGGCCGCCAAATGCATCTCGGTCGCCCTGCCAAGATGCATTTTATTACTGACCTAGAGCACAGCCCGGGTCCCTGAACAGAAGTCTTCAGCCATGCCGAGCTGATCCTTTATTGTTGCCATTAAACATTTATTAAATGTTCTGCATCCAGCCAAACCAGGGAGATGGTAACATGGGGGTGAGTGAGTGCTTTTGGCAAGTCACTCCATGAATCACCTTCTCTCTGCAGCCTGGGGTCTAGGGCGCGGTCCCTGGAGCCCTGGGATGGGTTTTTGGGCTGTAGACAGTGTTTGGAGGAGCTTGAGTCTGGAGGGGCCCAGTGTGGCCGGGAGAGGGGGGCTTCGGGGACCCTGGGTGGAGGGAGAGAAGAGTGGGGACAGAGTCGGGAGGCAGTATGGCGGATGGAGGGCGTGCACTCAGGAGGAAGAAAGAAAGCGAAAAAGTGCCTTCATGGGCCCCTGGCAGTGGGCTGTGGGGAGGCGCTGGGACGGAGCCAGAGGCAGTGGGGGATGCGGGATGGGGTGGGAGGGAAGAGGGCCGGAGGAGGGCAGGTGGCTG
>NW_011488474.1:173190-173535 GCF_000754665.1 Bison bison bison
CCCTTCCGATCTCCAGAGGCCCGTCCTGCTCACGCTGCCCCTTCTCAGGCCCAGCCTTGCCGCCCCTTCCCCCACTGATTCCCCTCGAGTTAGGCACCCGGGAGCCCCCAGCTCATTCTTAGCAGAGCGGTGCCACCTCCTCCAGGAAGCCCTCCCTGAACTCATCCATCAGGCCGGGCTAGATGCCCCTCGGGGGTGCCCCCAGGATGGCAGGGCGTCCCCAGAGCTGCTGTGACCAGGCAGCGGGACAGACAATGGACACATGGACGCTCAGCTAAACAACCAGCCTCCGCGTAGGCCTGCCCGGGACAGAGGGTGTCCGCTGCCCAGTGTCCCCCCTGAGGC
>NW_011488475.1:0-278 GCF_000754665.1 Bison bison bison
GATAATAACAGTAATGTTCGTATCTTAAATCACCTTTTCTGAACTTGACTGACATCAGCCTTTTAATCTTTAACTTTATAATCTTTAGTGTATGAAGTCATTTTTTTTTTTGTTGTTGATCATTGTTCTCAATAGATGTATTAGTCTTAAAATGTTAATAAATAACAGCTTATGCACACAAAAAGCATATATTAGCCTAAGGGCACCCCACTCCAGTACTCTTGCCTGGAAAATCCCATGGATGGAGGAGCCTGGTGGGCTGCAGTCCATGGGGTCTC
>NW_011488475.1:378-750 GCF_000754665.1 Bison bison bison
CAACCCACTCCAGCGTTCTTGCCTGGAGAATCCCAGGGACGGTGGAGCCTGGTGGCCTGCCGTCCATGTGGTCGCACAGAGTCGGACAGGACTGAAGCGACTTAGCAGCAGCAGCAGCAGCAGCCTAAAGGATCTCTTTAAAAATCTCTTCTTTCTTTCTTTCTTTCTTTATTTTTAAATAGGGAGGAGGGAGGAGGGTTCAGGATGGGGAACGCATGTATACCTGTGGCAGATTCATTTTGATATATGGCAAAACCAACACGCTATTGTAAAGTTAAATAAAATAAAATTAAAAAAAATATATTCTTTAAATGGAGGAAATACAGTTTGTTCAACAAGAGGTTCTGGGAGAACACAGTAGCTTCAAGTGAA
>NW_011488475.1:4692-5818 GCF_000754665.1 Bison bison bison
AGATGCCAGTCCAGGTTCAATGCATGATGCTGGATGCTTGGGGCTGGTGCACTGGGACGACCCAGAGGGATGGTATGGGGAGGGAGGAGGGAGGAGGGTTCAGGATGGGGAACACATGAGAAATAAAATAAAATTAAAAAAAAGAAAATGTTTTGAGGAATAGAATGCAAACAGAGTCAAAATAAAGAAAATCTTAAAAGATAGTTGTCCAAACATCATAGACAGTATCACATTTCTTTCACAGATTGTCTATGTTTTTTTTAGTCTATTCTGCAGTGTACAACTATGCAATAATCCTTAACTTCACAACCTAGCATCAATATTTCAAATATAGATACATATTGAATAATAGAATGAAAGGGTATGAGATGATATGCAGGGAATGACTAAAAGAACAGACTCTTAGAGAATAACCACCATCTGCTATTCTGTGTGCAGTTATAGCCAGAGCAAAACAATAGTGTGTAACCAAAATGAGCCTCAGAGGGAAGACTTTTATGGAAAACTGAATGAAAAGAATAAAACTTAAGAGACTTTAGTTCTGAAGTCCATCAAACAGCATCCATCAAACAGCAGAAGGCAAGAGTAGTAAGTGGTATTATTGGGGAGCTTGACTGTTCTGGGTTGAAAGATGGAATGTGAAGAACTCCTCTTCCTGAAGGAATATCCAGGAAGTAATGCAGGCAAATTCAGACAGGTAACCAAAACTAGTGGGTCGCTTCAATTAGGACTATAATAAACCTCTATAAATGGAGATGTGAAATTTATAATTGAGGAGTTTATTTATTAACCAAACTTCATGGATTGGAAGTGTGAACTCCATCTGTGACTCTTTACCTCAGATTGGATTACGGTAATTGGATTAAGTAAATTTCAGAAGGTTGACTTCAATCCTTGGCATCTAGATGTGTTTACAATTCTTGAAAAATCTAATCTCGTGCTACTGCACCTTTGTGCAGGGTTGATAACACTATCACTTTGAGGAAGTGGATCTGGTCATCAGAGGATATATAAAGCATCCAGCAAAGATCCAAGCTCATACCTCTCCAGAGCCCAGAGCTGTTGCCTTTGGAATTGACTGGGCTGTGGAGACTTGAAGGTGTTTGCCACCAGGAAGTGAGCACCT
>NW_011488475.1:8908-10179 GCF_000754665.1 Bison bison bison
GTTACAGAGATACTGGCTGTTGGGACTTGGACATAATTTGGGAGAGGGTAAGGGGCACATTTTGGAGAAGGGGATGGCAACCCACTGCAGTACTCTTGCCTGGAGAATCCCATAGACCGAGGAGCCTGGTGGCTACAGTCCATGCAGTCATAGAGGGTCGTACACAACTGAGTCACTAGCAAAATGGGTGCATTAACTCACTACTTCATGAACAGAACGAAGGAATGTTGTCCTAAATTCAGGAGGTCTCAGATTTTTCTGGGGAAAGTAAAAACCTCAATATTTTTTCCTTGCTTTGTACATAGATTACATGCAGTAGAGAAAGAAATAGTTAAAGCAAGGTTTCAGATTTGCAAGGTTTTGTCCAATGAATTCCTTTGAAGTTTTAATCAAGGTTAGAATTACTGGGTCAAAGACAAATATACTTTTTAAGGATTTGAATGCATATATACAAAACATCCTAAAGTCCATCTGCTGGTTGGATCTCCTTGCAATCAAAGGAACTCTAAAGAGTTTTCTCCTACACCACAGTTCAAAAGCATCAATTCTTCGGCGCTCAGCTTTCTTCACTGTCCAACTCTCACATCCATACATGACTACTGGAAAAATTGAATTTAAGGAGAACACAGTATCCTTAAAATCAGAGAGGAATGGGTGTTCAATATAAAATCAGTGATGAGGACTGGGATTTCAGTTGTGGATTCTATTAACATATAGAGATTAGAGAGAGATTTAGTGCAGTTAGTGCTGATTGGGTTTATCCAAGAGAACTGTGGTAATCTAATCAGGAAGGGGCCTCAAGGGTCCTGATAATTGATTTCAGATGCACTGTTTCTTCTGTTCAGAGGTGTTCTGAGTTGGCTGGACCCTGGACAGCTCTGAAAGTTACAGCTGCTGACCCATCCAGAGAACACAGAACTCCTGACTGGATGGGGCTGATTTTCCTACCAGCATTGAGGAGACCAAATCTACAACTTTCTGGTGAGCAAATGGTTCTGAGTAGATGGATTCATATGTCTTTCCCTCAAAAATTAAAAAGAATAATTTTAATATAGCAGTCGCAGGCTAAAGAATTTCTTAAGCAAATGAAAAATCTAGTTCATAAAATTAAAAGTCACTTACTCCTTGGAAGGAAAGTTATGACCGACCTAGATAGCATATTCAAAAGCAGAGACATTACTTTGCTAACAAAGGTTCATCTAGTCAAGGCTATGGTTTTTTCCTGTGGTCAATGTGTGGATGTGAGAGTTTGGACTGTGAAGAAGGCTGAG
>NW_011488475.1:13589-14134 GCF_000754665.1 Bison bison bison
TTACTGGCTTGATCGCTCATTTCTTTTTAGAACTGAGTACTATTTCTCGGCCTTAATGTACCAGAGTTGCTTTATCCATTCATTATGGTTGTTTTCATGTTTTGTGATTATGACCAAAGTGGCTATAAACATCCCATTGCAGGTTTTTTTTTTTTTTTCTTCTTTTTTATGGATATAGGTTTTCAAATGATTTGGGCAAATACAAAGGATCATGAGCCCTGACTTACGTGGTAGGAGGATATTTAGTTTAGTAACAAATTGCCTTATTGTCTTTCAGAAGGCTTGTACTGCTTTTCATCACCTTAGGAAATGAATCAAATTTCCCGATATTGCACCCTCTCAGTACTTGGTCCTTCTTTGGGATTTTGACAATCCTTGTCCATGTGCTGTGGTATCTCATTGCTATTTTAAAGCCCTCTTGCTTGTCAAGCATTTTTACTTTTAACTTCTCTTCCTTTTCTCTCATCCTTTGTCTCTTGAGTGAGTCCCCAGGCTCTTGTTCATTTTTTTTTTTAATTTAATTTTATTTTTTAACTTTACAATAT
>NW_011488476.1:0-540 GCF_000754665.1 Bison bison bison
TTTTTTGTATTTCCATACAAATTGTGAAATTATTTGTTCTGGTTCTGTGAAAAATACTGTTGGTAGCTTGATAGGGATTGCATTGAATCTATAGATTTCTTTGGGTAGTATATTAATTTTTGCTATATTGATTGTTCCGATCCACGAATATGGTATATTTCTCCATCTATCTGTGTCATCTTTGATTTCTTTCATGAGTGTTTTATAGTTTTCTATATACAAGTGTTTTGTTTCTTTAGGTACATTCTCATTGCAATGGTGAATGGAATTGTTTCCCTATTTTCTCTTTTTGTTTTCTCATTGTTAGTGCATAGGAATGCAAGGGATTTCTGTGTGTTAATTTATATCCTGCAACTTTACTATATTCATTGATTAGCTCTAGTAATTTTCTGGTGGCGTCTTTAGGGTTTTCTATGTAGAGGATCATGTCATCTGCAAACAGTGAGAGTTTTACTTCTTCTTTTCCAATCTGGATTCCTTTTATTTCTTTTTCTTCTCTGATTGCTGTGGCTAAAACTTCCAAAGCTATGTTGAATAGTA
>NW_011488476.1:4596-5740 GCF_000754665.1 Bison bison bison
TTGGATTAAATTTAATTAAGTAAGTGAATTTTATTAGGAGTAGGTTGATGAAAGTCTGGTTTTGGTTTCTGTCATAAAAGAACAGTTTTCTTGGAATGCTGCTCTTGATAACAGATTATGTGAGTTTCTGTGCCTTTAAGTGATCTGTATTAACTTTTGAGAATTTTTTTTTCACCTTGGCTCAGGGAATAATTGTTTCACAGTGACCTATGATCCTATCTGACCAGGTAAAATTTTTGCTATCTTTTTTTACAAATTTCCCAAATATTAAATTCTAATTACAGTACTTTTGACCTCCAACTAACTTTGGATGCTTCAAAGGATCTCTGGAGCATCCCAAAGAGAGATCCTAAACTGGTTCATTTATTATGTTAAATTACATGAGAAACATGGTCCACACTTGCTGCTGCATGTATCAGATGGGATCATCAGGCTCTCCCCAGTTTTATCACAGCCACCAAACAGATAGGGGAAAGGCTTTGGGGTTCTTCTGCTGTTTAGTCTTTCACCTTACTCTATGTTCAAAAAAATCCCCTGTGGGAATACTCCCCCCTCTAGGCCTGATCCTGTGGCATTGTCTATTGCACCCAACTCTATTTCCTCCAGGAGTTCCTTTTTGTACCCCAGGGACCCCCTTTACTCCAGGCCTTGGCAGCCCATACACTGTTACAGACTACCTATTGCTGGGCACTTCCAAGCAGGCCACATCCTTTAGACTTCATAAATGTTCAGTCTCAAGGAATACACCCCAACCTAGGGGAAATTGTTGCTAGTCCATAAGCCTTATAGACAACAGATCCCCCTCAAAGAGAGCCCTGGCAATGCACTGGCACTGGTTCAAACATCCCTTATCACAGAACTATGGCATGAGGGGCTGGGTCAACCAGAGATATCTGGTTATGTGATGGGAGAGTAGTGGAGGCTCAAAATCCCATTAGGTAAGAAGGGAATTCAGAGAACTCTCTGACTCTCTTCTGACAAAAGCTTCCTAGTAAATGTCTCTGAGACGCTGGACATCATTTCTAGGAGCAGTCTTAGTTGCAAGTTACTCAACATGGGAGGATCCTCTTCTAAGCCAGAAGAAACACCTCTGGAATATATCCTCAAAAACTGGAAATTGCATAAAATGGAAAAAATTAAACTC
>NW_011488476.1:8926-10011 GCF_000754665.1 Bison bison bison
ACGCTTTTCTTTTCAGTAAATCAGTCATACTGATTTACACTGTATCTTCTCTAGTGCTCTGTTGTCTTCCCTACTGTTGTAAACCTGTGACTAAGACTTTTCAGTCCAAGGGAGGACTCCTGGGACCAACAAGTCCAGATCTTCCATTCTAAAATAGATAAATATGTTAAGCTTTAACCCTGAGATTAACAAAAATATATACCTAAGCAGAATGGTCCTGGCAGGGGCAACATCACTTCCTCTGTCTGGTCAACAGTTAAGGGAACCCTCCCAAAGTTAACCTGGTTCCTTCCCTTTCTAGGCCCTTTAATGGCTATTATAGTTCTCCTTTTTTAGCACTTGTTTGTTTAACATTTTGGTTAAGTTTGTAAGTTTGTGTCTTCTAGGATACAAAGCTTGAAGTAAGGCTCCTGATGCTTCTAGTTCAACCTATTCCAGCAGTTGGCCCAGGTCAAAACAGATCCTTGAAACAGTCATTGAGGGACTTCTACATCTCTAGGATAGGCTAGTGTCTGTGGCCCCCATCCAGTTGGAAGAAGTGTCAGAAGAAGAGACAGTCAAGTCCTTACAGATTAAGAATAAGGATGTGGAGTCTCTCAGAGGGGAAAGGGACAGGCAGGGACCTGAGACCTTTTGCTGCAGTGCTGCAATGCTTGTACTTAGACATACCTCTCTTAGAGCAACTCAATACAAAGACACTATGGGACTAAAAGTAACTGCAAGAATACACGGTTGGGGCAAACTGTGGACACAAGATACAGACAAAAAAAACTCAACTGCCACTTTTGAAGAGAGTGGAGCAAAAACAGGGTGTAAAAGCAGGGTACTGAGCATGCCCCCTGCAAACCACCTAAGCCACCCCTCTGGCCCAGCCCCTGAACACACCCCTACCCTCACCCCATATAAGGAACAAGTTCACCTCCCCTCAGGGAGCGAGCAAGCAAGGAAATCTATTGTTTGTTCTTGCTCCCTGCTGCTGCTGCAGAGGCTCCAATAAAGCCTTGCATTAAAAACAATATTACCACTTCACCTCAGTTAGAATGGCTATTTAAAAAAAAAAAAAAAGAGAGATAACAAGTGTTGGT
>NW_011488477.1:0-332 GCF_000754665.1 Bison bison bison
GATCTTTTTAATGTGTTGTTGGATTCTGATTGCTAGAATTTTGTTAAGGATTTTTGCATCTATGTTCATCAGTGATATTGGCCTGTAGTTTTCTTGTGTCTTTTTGAATTATGGTTTTTTGAGTATATGCCCAGTAGTAGATTGCTGGGTCATATGATAGTTCTATTTTTAGTTTTTTAAGGAACCTCCATAGTGGCTGTATCAATTTATATTCCTACCAACAGCACAAGAAGATTCCCCCTTCTCCACATCCACTCCAGTATTTGTTGTTTGTGGATTTTTTGATGATGGTCATTCTGACCTATGTGAAGTGATACCTCATTGTAGTTTTG
>NW_011488477.1:432-9656 GCF_000754665.1 Bison bison bison
TCACTCATTATCAGAGAAATACAAATCAAAACCACTATGAGGTACCATTTCACACCAATCAGAATGGCTGCGATCCAAAAGTCTACAAGCAATAAATGCTGGAGAGGGTGTGGAGAAAAGGGAACCCTCTTACACTGTTGGTGGGAATGCAAACTAGTACAGCCACTATGGAGAACAGTGTGGAGATTCCTGGAATAACTTTTTTAAAAAATGATATGGTAGAGAAGAAGATGTAGTATTTAGGTTTGGCGGTATTCAAGTTCTTGATTCTAGCTGTCTTGGACATTCAGCTTTTGCACTCAGTTTGATTACTAGCTGAGCTGTTAAATAAGCCAGTACATCCATCCTCTTGCATAAGCTTAAGTTGTGATTATGTCATTTACAGTCAAAAAAGTATTGATAAGTACATCTTTGATTCTAAGTAATTCTTTCAATTACTTATGATGTGAAATACCTGTTTTCTTATTTCTTTAAGAAAATATTATAGTTGTTAATAAAATAGAAATATGCTCATTCTGTTAGATTTATATGGATATTAGAGATTAAAATAGAAATTACCCATAAAAATTACCATCTGGATATAATTATGAGTAATGTACTGGCGTATTTATTTCTAGTATTTTTCTATGCCTACATAAATATACATTTACACAATTGTGATTTTATGGTCTCTACATTGTTAACCTGACTTTTTCAGAATATTGTGAGAATTCTTTTACATTATTAAATATTGTAATACAAAATAATTTAAAATGCATACATAGAATTGCATTATATAACTCTATCATAATTATATTTTTTATTCTTCCGTTGGTCAATTAAGATTATGTTAAATTTTTTGCTGTGCTTTGAAAATTATTTTGTCTACCCCATCTGTATTTAATATTACTTCTTTTATAGCTTGATATATTCAGAATTAGTATTATTTAAGAATATTTAAACTCTTTATTCATATAATCATCTCTCATAAAAGATTTGTACTGTGTGGAAAAGAATCCACTTGCCAGTGCAGGAGATGCGTGTTCAGTCCCTGGGTCAGGAAGGGACTATGTCATCTGTGTCACCACAGAGCACCGAGATAAGCTCCCTGTGCTATACAACAGGTTCCCACTAGCCATCTATTTTACACATGGTAGTGTATATATGTCAATCCCAATCTCCCAGATCATGCCACCCCTCTTCCTCTCTGACCCTGTGTCCATATGTCTGTTCTTTGTGTCTCTGTATCTATTCCTGCCTAGCAAATAGGTTCATCTGTACCATTTTTTTTAATTTCACATATATACATGAATATATAATATTTGTTTTTCTCTTTCTTTCTTACTTCACACTGTATGACAGACTATAGATCCATCCACGTCTCTACAAATGATCTAGCTTCATTCCTTTTTAGTGCTGAGTAATACTCCATTGTATGTATGTACCACATTTTCTTTATCCATTCATCAATGGTTATTTAGGTTGTTTCCATGTCCTGGCTGTTGTAAATGGTGCTGCATGAACATTGGGATGCTTGTGTCTTTTTGAATTATGGTTTTTTGAGTATATGCCCAGTAGTAGATTGCTGGGTCATATGATAGTTCTATTTTTAGTTTTTTAAGGAACCTCCATAGTGGCTGTATCAATTTATATTCCTACCAACAGCACAAGAAGATTCCCCCTTCTCCACATCCACTCCAGTATTTGTTGTTTGTGGATTTTTTGATGATGGTCATTCTGACCTATGTGAAGTGATACCTCATTGTAGTTTTGATCTACATTTCTCCAACAATTAGTGAAGTTGAGCATCTTTCGTGTGCCTCTTGGCATCTGTACATCTATTTAGATCTTCCACCCATTTTTTGATTAGATTGTTTGTTTTTTGGATATTGAGCCATATGAACCATTCATAAATTTTGGAGACAAATCCCTTGCTGGTCTCATCATTTGCAAATATTAATATTTCCTTCCATTCTGAGGAATAATATATTACTTTCCAACACTGATTGTTATTCTCTGCTTGGCACATTTTGATGGATAAGAAAATTGGAAGTGGAGGATTAAGATGATAATCAACTTTTGTTTGAGGTATTTTGCATAGTAATTATACAGAGAACGAGTCAAGCATTTCTTAATTATTAAAAAAAATAAAAAATAAAAACCACCCAGAGTTATCATAAATATTAAATAAAATAATTTATATAAAAATCAAACAGAAGTTGGAAAAATAGAAACTGCGATGTTAGCTCTTTTTCTCCTTATTTATTTGATATATAGCAACATGAAAAATGCCTAAATATTACCTAGTACATAAAATTAATAGAGGCCTGAAATGACATTTTTTTCTGTTGTCATTAAGGGTAGAGCTAAATATCTTTTATCTTTAGAGTATTTAGGACATCTTGCTGTAATTCACAAGCTGATGGCAGAGTTTCTTCATTGCTGCTTTCATCTCCTTGTTCCTGAATGTGTAGATGACTGGATTCAGAAAAGGAGTGAGAACTGCATCAAAGATAGCAAGGAACTTGTCCAAGTGTGATGAAGGGAAGGGCCAGGTGTAGAAGAAGATTAATGGCCCAAAAAATAAGACCACCACAGTGACGTGAGCTGACAAGGTGGAGAGGGCCTTGGATACACTACCTGAGGAGTGTTTCCAAACAGTGACCAGAATGAAGATATAGGAAATAATCAATATGAAGAAGGAGCCCACAGAGATGAGTCCACTGTTGGTAGTGACCATGAACTCTAGTCTATAGGTCTCTGTGCAAGCAAGTTTAATGAGTCGGGGGAGGTCACAATAAAAGCTGTCCAGTACATTAGGACCACAGAACGGCAACTCTATGACAAAAGCCAGTTGGGCCACTGAGTGGATGAGGCCAAGGACCCAGGCAGCAGCCAAAATCAAAACACACATTCGTGGGCTCATAATGGTCAGGTAGTGGAGAGGCTTGCATATGGCCACATATCTGTCAAAGGCCATGGCAATGAGCAGCACCATTTCTGTGCCCCCAATGTCATGAATAAAGAAGATCTGAGTTAGGCAACCCCCAAAAGAGATGGCTTTGCGTTTTCTGAAAAGGTCATAAATCATTTTGGGAGCAGTAGTAGAGCAAAACCCCATGTCAAGAAAGGAGAGGTTGGCCAGCAGGAAATACATGGGGGAGTGCAAGCTAGTGTCAGCACTCACAGATAACACAACAAGGAGGTTTCCCATCAGGCTTGCCATGTAGAACACAGAGAAGAAAAGGAAAAGAAGAAGCTGGATCTCCCAGGAATCGGAGAGTCCCAGGAACACAAACTCAGACACCACAGAGCAGTTGGCTCCACCCATTGTCTCTGCAAACAGGGGTGACTCAATTTTACTTAAAAAAGAGTAGAAAAGAAATCAAATTTGAGAGTCAGTGATCACATGAAAATACTGCCTTAATTCACAGAACCAAAACACCTATAATATAACCCCTTAAACTGTAGTTGCAGAAAATATGCAGTAATTATTTGCCACAAAGCACTGCTTCTTACTCCCCTGCCTCCCTAGGTTTTGATAAAAGAATTAAAATATTCTGCCAAATCAAAAGGGTTATGAGAGGAAGGATAGGACTGCCCTGGAATACCATGAAGGGAGGAAAGAGAGGAAATACAAATGAACTTATTGATTTTGCTGTCACAGTCTGTTACTCATGCCCATTGTTGTTGTTTGTTGTTCATGGCTAAGTCATGTCTGACTTCTCATGACCTCATGGACTGCAGAGTGCCTACCTTCCCTGTCCTTCACTATCTCTTGGAGTTTGCTCAAACTCATGCCCATTGAGTCAATGATATCATCCAACCATCTCAGCCTCTGTCGTCCACTTTTCCTCCTGCCCTCAATCTTTCCCAGCATCAGGGTCTTTTCCAATGAGTCAACTCTTTGCATCAGGTGGCCAAAGTATTGGAGTTTCAGCTTTAGCATCAGTCCTTTCAATGAATATTTAGGGTTGATTTCCTTTAGGATTGACTGGTTAGAGCTTCTTGCTGTCCAAGGGACTCAAGAGTCTTCTCCAACACCAAAATTTGAAAGCATCAATTCTTCGGTGCTCAACTTTCTTTATGATCCAATTCTCACATCCACACATGACTATTGAAAAAATCATAGCTTTGACTCTACAGATCTTTGTGGGCAAAGAGATGTCTCTGGTTTTTAATGCACTGTCTAGGTTTGTCATAACTTTTCTACCAAGAACTTACTTTCTAAGGAATCTGCCTGCAATTCAGGAGACCAGGGTTCGATCCTTGGGTTGGGAAAATCCTCTGGAGAAGGGCATGACAGTCCTCTCCAGTATTCTTGCCTGGAGAATCCCATAGACAGAGGAGCCTGGTGGGCTACAGTATGTGGGGTCGCAAAGAGTTGGACATGACTGAGTGACTAACACTCCTACTTCTTCCAAAGAGCAAGCATCTTTTAATTTTATGGCTTCAGTCACAGTCTGCAGTGATTTTGGAGCCCAAGAAAATAAATTCTTCCATTGTTTCCATTCCCCCTCCCCCATCTATTTGCATGATTTGGTGGGAACGGATGCCATGATTTTAGTTTTTTGAATGTTGAGTTTAAGCCAGCTTTTTTACTCTCCTATTTCACTTTCCTTCAGTTCCTATTCACTTTCTGCCATTAGGGTAGTATCATCTGCATATCTGAGGTTATTGATATTTCTCTGGGCAGTCTTGAATCCAGCTTATGAGTCATCCTGCCTGGCATTTCACATGATGTACTCTGCATATATGTTAAATAAACAGGGTGACAATATACAGCCTTGATGTACTCCTTTCCCAATTTTGAAACAGTCTGTTGCTCCATGTCCAGTTCTAACTGTTGCTTCTTTGACCTGCATACAGGTTTTTCAGGAGGCAGGTAAGGTGATCTGGTATTCCCAGCTGTTTAAGAATTTTCCACAGTTTATTGTGAACCGCACAATCAAAGGCTTTAGCATAGGCAATAAAGTGGAATTAGATGTTTTTCTAGAATTCTGTTGCTTTTACTATTATCCAGTGGACGTTGGCAATTTGAGCTCTGTTCCTCTACCATTTCTAAATCCAGCTTGTGCATCTGGAAGTTCTCAGTGCACATATTGTTGAAGCCTTGCTTGAAGGATTTTGAGTATTACTTTGCTAGTATATGAAATGACTGCAATTGTGCAATGGTTTGAACATTCTGTGGCATTGCCCTTCTTTGGGATTGGAACGAAGACCAGCCTTTCCAGTCCTGTGGCCATTGCCGAGTTCCCAAATTTGATGGTATATCAAATGCAGCACTTTAATAACATAATCTTTTAGGATTTGAAGTAGCTCAGCTGAAATTCCATCACTTCTGCTAGCTTTGTTCAGAGTAATGCTTCCTAATGCCCACTTGACTTCACACTTCACACTCTGGCTCTAGGTGAGTGACCACACCATCGTGCTTATCTGAATCATAAAGACCTTTTTCATACAGTCCTTCTGTGTACTCTTGCAACCTCTTAATATCATCTGCTTATGTTAAGTCCTTACCATTTCTACTGTATGTGCCAATCTTTGCATGAACTGTTCCCTGAGAATCTTTAATTTTCTTGATAAGATTTTTAGCTTTTCTCATTCTGTTGTTTTCCTCTCTTTGCATTTGTTCACTTAAGAAGGCTTTCTTATCTCTCTTTGCTATTCTTTGGAACTCTGCATTAATTTGGAACTCTGCGTATCTTTCCCTTTTCCTTTGCCTTTTGATTGTCTCCTTTTCTCAGCTTTTTGTAAGGATTCCTCAGACAACCATTTTGCCTTCTTTGTATAGTTTTGGTCACCACCTCCTGTGCAGTGTTGTGAACCTCCATCCATAGTTCTTCAGGCACTCTATCAGATCTAATTTCTTAAATCTCTTTGTCTCTCCCACTGTATAGTCATAAGGGAATTGATTTAGGTCATACCTGAATGATCTAGTGGTTTTCCCTACTTCCTTCAATTGAAGTCTGAATTTTGCAATAAGGAGTTCATGATCTGAGCCCAAGTCAGCTCCAGATCTTGATTTTACTCACTGCATCAAGTTTCTCCATCTTTGGATGCAAAGTATATAATCAATCTGATTTCAATATTGACCATCTGGTGATGTCCATGTGTAGAGTCATCTCTTGTGTTGCTGGAAGAGGGTTTTTGCTATGACTGGTGTATTCTCTTATCAAAACTCTGTTAGCCTTTGCTCTGCTTCATTTTGTACTCCAAGGCCAAACTTGTCTGTTACTCCAGTTAACTCTTGACTTCCTACTATTGCATTTGAATCCTCTATGATGAAAAGAACATCTTTTTTGGCTTTAGTTCTAGCAGGTCTTGTAGGTCTTCTTAGAACCATTCAACTTCAGCTTCTTTGGCATTAGCGGTTGGGGCATAGACTCGTATTACTCTGATATTGAATGGTTTGCCTTGGAAAGGAATAGAGATCATTCTGTCATTTTTGAGATTGCACCAAAGTACTGCATTTCAGAATCTTTGTTGACTATGAGGGCTACTCCATTTCTTCTAAGGGATTCTTGCCCACAGTAGTAGATATAATGGTCATCTGAATTAAATTCGCCCATTCTCATCCATTTTAATTCACTAATTCCTAAAATGTCAATTTTCACTCTTGCCATCTCCTGTTTGACCACTTCCAATTTACCTTGATACATGGACCTAACATTCCAGTTTCCTATGCAGTATTGTTCTTTACAACATTGGATTTTACTTTCACTACCAGACACATCCACAGCTGGCCATCATTTTCACTTTGATTCAGCCTCTACTTTTGTTCAGCCTCTTCATTCTTTCTGGGGATATTTATCCCCACTCTTCCCCAGTAGCATATTGGACACCTACTGACCTGGGGGGCTCATCTTCTAGTTTCATATCTAAAAGGCAAATAGGGGTTCTCAAGACAATAATACTGAAATGGTTTGCCACTTCCTTTTCCAGTGTACCATGTTTTGTTAGAACTCTCCACGATGGCCCGTGGATTTCCCCAAACCTGACAATTCTGAGACCTTCATTTTCCTTACCCCCGATTATCTCCTATATGCAATGCTATGTTTCATTAATACTCTCTTATGTTTAGCCTGACTGTTGCAGTTTTATCAAATCATAGTCACCTTTTCCTCAAGCCCTAATAAAACTATCTAGCTTTTGTAGCTCAGCTCAGGGAGTGTGAATGATCACAAAGCTTGCGCTATGAGAGCAAATAGCAGAGTTAGGACAAGCCAGAAAGAGATCTGTGAGGCAGACTCTAAACATGGATGAGCTAATGCAATGTAGCAAACAAAATTCTATGTGATATTAGTAAATCATTGTCTATGCCATGTTCACTTAATGGTTCTTGGGATGTCAGAAAGAACACTGCATTTGAAAACAGAAGACTTGTGATCAATTCTTAGCCCTAAGTTTATGGGAAGTTGGAGTAAGTCCTTTCTCTCATCCCTTCCACACTCAACTCACTTTTTAAAAAGCGTTTCATAACTTTATGGTTGCTACTCATATTTATGAAGATTTCATAAAATTGCAAATAGTTGCAATACAAAAGGCAGTTATTACAATGCAACATTGTTCATCAGCATCTCTTGAAAAACCCAGTATAATTATTGGGCAACAATATTGCATGGGGAAATTGAATAACTGTCAGTTCAGTTCAGTTCAGTCAGTTGTGTCCGATTCTTTGAGACCCTGTGGACTGAAGCATGCCAGGCCTCCCTGTCAATCTGTTTTTCTAAATTGAGGCATAATTTACACACAATAAAATGCACAGATCTTAAGAGCTCAGTTTTATAAGTTTTAGCAACAATAACTCCTTGAACTTAGTTTCACCATCTAGAAAATAAAGGAACTGAGCAGGTGACACTAAAGCATCCTTTCAAGTCTAACATTTCTATGACCTTATAGCACAATGCCAGTCCAGTACCTAATGAACCTGACTGTAACAATGGTATTCTCTGTGCTGAGTCCTACCATATTCACTTCTTTTCCCTCATCTTCAGTTGATTATAAATCCCGTATCCCACAAAAAGCCATCCCTTTGTATTATATTAGTCTTCCTCTTCTCTAGTTACTTTCGTCACTCTTACAGGATTATTTAGCATATTATTGTAAATCCTCTATGTCATTTATTTTGCCCTTTATCATAACTATCTGTAATCAATCAATAAGCATTTTCTAGATAAATACTAAGCACAAGGTATTGTTCTAGGACATTAAGGATTCCATCAATTATTATATTCTTTGCAGCCAAAGATGGAGAAGTCAGCAAAAACAAGATCAGGAGCTGACTGGGGCTCAGATCATGAACTCCTTATTGCCAAATTCAGACTTAAATTGAAGAAAGTAGGGAAAACCACTAGACCATTCAGGTATGACCTAAATCAAATCCCTTATGATTATACAGTAGAAGTGAGAAATAGATTAAGGGACTAGATCTGATAGACAGAGTGCCTGATGAACTATGGACGGAGGTTGGTGACACTCTACAGGAGACAGGGATCAAGATCATCCCCATGGGAAAAAAATGCAAAAAAGCGAAATGGCTGTCTCAGGAGGCCTTCCAAACAGCTGTGAAAAGAAGAGAAGCGAAAAGCAAAGGAGAAAAGGAAAGATATAAGCATCTGAATGTAGAGTCCCAAAGAATAGCAAGGAGAGATAAGAAAGCCTTCCTCAGCGATCACTGCAAAGAAATAGAGGAAAACAATAGAATGGGAAAGGCTAGAGATCTCTTACAGAAAATTAGAGATACCAAGGAAACATTTCATGCAAAGATGGGCTCAATAAAGGACAGAAATTGTATGGACCTAACAGAAGCAGAAGATATTAAGAAAACGTGGCAAGTATACACAGAAAAACTGTACAAAAAAGAGCATCATGACCAAGATAATCATGATGGTGCGATCACTCACCTAGAGCCAGACATCCTGGAATATGAAGTCAAGTGGGCCTTAGAAAGCATCACTATGAACAAAATTAGTGGAGGTGATGGAATTCCAGTGGAGCTATTTCAAATCCTGAAAGATGATGTTGTGAAAGTGCTGCACTCAATATGCCAGCAAATTTGGAAAACTCAGCATTTGACACAGGACTGGAAAAGGTCAGTTTTCATTCCAATCTCAAAGAAAGGCAATGCCAAAGAATGCTCAAACTACCACACAATTGCACTCATCTCACATGCTAGTAAAGCTGCTCAAAATTCTCCAAGCCAGGCTTCAGCAATACATGAACAATGAACTTCCAGATGTTCA
>NW_011488477.1:10161-13003 GCF_000754665.1 Bison bison bison
GAGGAACTAAAAAGTCTCTTGATGAAAGTGAAAGAGGAGAGTGAAAAAGTTGGCTTAAAGCTCAACATTCAGAAAACGAAGATCATGGCATCTGGTCCCATCACTTCATGGGAAATAGATGGGGAAACAGTGGAAACAGTGGCAGACTTTATTTTTTGGGCTCCAAAATCACTGCAGATGGTGATTGCAGCCATGAAATTAAAAGATGCTTACTCCTTGGAAGGAAAGTTATGACCAATCTAGATAGCATATTGAAAAGCAGATATATTACCTTGCCAACAAGGTCCATCTAGTCAAGGCTACGGTTTATCCAGTGGTCGTGTATGGATATGAGAGTTGGACTGTGAAGAAAGCTGAGCGCCGAAGAATTGATGCTTTTGAACTGTGGTGTTGGAGAAGACTCTTGAGAGTCCCTTGGACTGCAAGGAGATCCAACCAGTCCATTCTGAAGGAGATCAGCCCTGGGATTTCTTTAGAAGGACTGATGCTAAAGCTGAAACTCCAGTATTTTGGCCACCTCATGTGAAGAGTTGACTCATTGGAAAAGACTCTGATGCTGGGAGGGATTGAGGGCAGGCGGAGAAGGGGACAACAGAGGATGAGATGGCTGATGACATCACTGACTGGATGGACATGAGTTTTAGTGAACTCCGGGAGTTGGTGATGCCAGGGAGGCCTATGCTAAGTCACTTCAGTCGTGTCTGACTCTGTGGGACCCCATAGATGGCAGCCCACCAGGCTCCCCCATCCCTGGAATTCTCCAGGCAAGAACACTGTAATGGGCTGCCATTTCCTTCTCCAATGCATGAAAGTGAAAAGTGAAAGTGAAGTTGCTCAGTCGTGTCCGACTCTTAGCGACCCCATGGATTGCAGCCTAACAGGCTCCTCCGTCCATGGGATTTTCCAAGCAAGAGTACTGGAGTGGGGTGCCATTGCCTTCTCCGGCCAGGGAGGCCTGGCATGCTGCTATTCATGGGGTTTCAAAGAGTCGGACATGACTGACAACTGAACTGAACTGAACCGAACTGAACCCTTAAGGCATTTACATATTTTCACATACTAAAAATATAAACAATAAAAATTCTTACATAAAAATGTCAAATAAGTGGCATGAGCATAGAATTTTTGAGGCATAAATGATACCTATGAGTTGGAGTGATCAGGGCTGTCTTCAGAAAGAAATCAATATCTGTGATGCAGTTTAAGATTGGATATAATTTATTTTGATATATAAATTCATATCTGCCTCTTAAAAAAATTACTGAGACGTGATCAGAGAATATCTCCCAGTCTGAGGCATTGTTTAATAAGCTAGCTACAAAAATAATGATAACAAGCAGAAATAAAGTAAAAACAGTAGCTACCATGGGTAAGATATAACAATCACATATTTACAGACACTATCTTGTTTGATATTCACAAAAACCATAAAAGTTACTATCAACTCCTTTTCACAGTGAAGGAAATTGAGACCACAAAGGAGAAAGCCATAGGTTAGTACAGTAAGTGGTGGAACTAGTATTAATTCCCTAGTCTTCCTCTCAACCAATACTATTCTCATGACTTTCTGATTATTTAACATACCTTACTCCCTTTCTGGATACCTTGTATTTTACTCTTAGCATCCTAGGCAGATCCCCAGTGAGAGAGATGGAAGCTTTGTCCTTAAGTATTTACAAGCATTTGAGTTTCTTAAGCTGTTTCAAACACATTCATAAATTCATCATGGTTATTGAAATAACCATTGTAGAAAAAGGCAAATCTGTGTAATACCTGCATCTCAGAGCTCCTGGTTGAGTTCCCAGACTGCAGTTCTCATCCACATGAACTCTTTTAGTTTCCCATAGAGGAGACTCTGCTCATATGTGCACTCTCATTAACAGAGAAAACAAAGCTGCTCAGTGTCCACATTAAGAAATAAAGCCCCGCATTACACTGAGTCAAATTCTATTCCCACTTACAAAACTGCCTTCCTGCCTTCTCTAATTCCCTTTCTTGAATCTCAATCTTGGATAACAATGAATAAAAAGAAAAAAAAAAGTAACTTCAGTTTCTGACTGCATATGCTCTTTCCTATCATTTGTATTAATTCTTGCTCATTAAGCTCAACTGAAGCTGCTTGTACAAGGTAGCAATTAATGTCTTTACAAAATGATCCTGTCACCAAAAATGTCTTTTCAATACTGGCCTCTGGGGACTTCAACATCATACACCAGTATCCTCAAGCTAGTTCTATATTTGTCACCAACCTACTCATATAAAGACCTAACAAGACCCAACTCTGTTACCAAAGAGTTAACCACCTTCAACTTTCCTTGGTTAAAACTAGCATTGCTTCATGTTCAAATAGCTGTAAAATGCTATTGTTATGAAAGATGTGACTAATTAGCACACAGGAGAGTCTGACCAAATAATACTGCAGAGACTTTGGACTGCCAATACGAGTTCATTTAATCAAGGGAATTGTCACCCAGAATCCTGACACACCAGCAGAGGAAGGTATGAGTTAGTCACAAAAGGGAAGAAAAAGAGACCAGAAAAAGTTTTACCAGCTTTACAACAAATGCTAAAGGAACTTCTCTAGGTGGGAAACGCAAGAGAAGAAAAAGACCTCCAAAAACAAACCCAAAATAATTAAGAAAATGGTAAAAGAAACATACGTATTGATAATCACCTTAAATGTAAATGGATTAAATGTTCCAACCAAGACAGGCTGACTGAATGGGTACAAAAACAAGACCTGTATCTCTGCTGTCTACTGGAGACCCATCTCAGACCTAGGGACACATACAGACAGAAAGTGAGGGAGTGGAAAAATATATTCCATGAGAATGGGAAGCAA
>NW_011488477.1:15343-17216 GCF_000754665.1 Bison bison bison
GTTCAGTGAATAATCATTTCCTTTCTGGTTTGTAGCAATTTATACTACATTATTATATAAAATATAGTCTTTGTCTCTCAGACCCACATGTAACATGTCTTTGGACATTTTCTCTTGGATGCTTCATATGTCTTTTGACTGAACAAACTCAAAACAATATTCATTATCATCACTGAAGACCATGTCCTCCAATATCATCTATTCAGTCTTAAAAATAAGAAACCCAGGAGTGATTCTTTCACTCTCACCTTCTTCCTCTCCCTCTTCCATTCTTTCTCTCTTTTTCTCTTAATTTGTTACTCATAAAGCAAACATCTTGTGCCTACTAAGTGCTAGGTGTTATGTAGGCTTTTGGGATGAATCAGTAAATAATTTAACAATTTGTTTTCTTGTGAAGCTTATATTCTAGTGGAGCTATCCAGACAATAAGTAATAAGCAAAACAAATTTTGTAGTAAGTTGAGAAGAAATAAGTACAGTAGTAATATAATAGTGTAGGCTAAGATGAATCTGAGACATCAGACTGAGGGGAGAGAGTTGCATTTCTTAGAAGGGTGGATTAGGTAGGGATCATTGGGAGGTGTCATTGAGCAAAGGCTTGATACAGATGAGTGAGTTAGTAATACAGGAAAAGGCACCCACCCCATCAGAGATATAGCCAGTAAAAGGCTGGTGTTCTTAGGAAAGATCAAGATGTTTACTGTGTCTTTGTTAGTATAAAAAAGTAGGAGAATAGTAAACTATTCAAGGAGGCAAAGGGAAGCAAATTTAGGGGGGGTTCTGTAGACCACTGTAAAGAATTTGGCTTTTACTGTAAGGAAGAGGGGGGCCTCTGGAGGGTTTTGAGAAGAGAGGTGATATGATATCACTTACATTTACAATTATTTTTATGTCTGGTTGTCCTGCTGAGAATAGCTTAGGGAAAGGTGGTGCAGTGGTGTCAGTAGTGATGTTAGGAGTCTATTGCAGAATTTAAGGGACGAGAGAGATAGTGGCTTGGGTAGCAGTACAGATGCTAAGATGCTAGTGGTGATATTTTGAAGGATTGGTGTTTAGTCAATAAGTCGTGTCCAACTCATTTGTGACCCCATGGGCTGTAGCCCACCATAGTCATCTGTCCAAGGATTTCTTAGGCAAGAAGAGTGGAGAAGGTTGTCATTTCCTTCTCCAGGGGATCTTCCCCACCCCAGGATTGAACCCCAGGATCTGCTACATTGGCAGGTGGATTATTTGCTACTGAGCCACCAGGTAAGTCCCTTTGAAGAGTTAACAAATAGGATTTTTTAACTGAAGGAATAGTGGATGTAAGAGAAATGATTCCAAGTTTTTTGACTTAAGCAACTGCAAGGATGAATTTGTCATCATTTAAGATGAAGGGGTAGGTAAGAGCAGAAGCTCAATTTAGTACTCTTTGCATCTAATATGTTTATGGTATGTGCAAGTGCAAATGTAAAGTAGGCATCTGAATAAACAAATCTCAATTACCTAGTAGAGAGCAAGAGACTAACACACAAATGTTATTAAAAGATGTGATACTAGGTGAGATAACCTAGAGCATGAATATAGTTAGAAAAGACATGAAGTTAAAGACATGAGCCCTGATATCCTCTAACATTAAGAGTTCAGAGAAAACATGAGTAATAATTAATAAGACAAAGAAGGAGCTATTGGGTTCAGTTCAGTTCAGTTCAGTTCAGTCGCTCAGTCATGTCCGACTCTTTGCGACCCCATGAATCGCAGCACACCAGGCCTCCTTGGCCATCACCAACTCCCACAGTTCACTGACACTCAGGTCCATCGAGTCAGTGATGCCATCCAGCCATCTCATCCTCTGTCGTCCCCTTCTCCTCCTGCCCCCAATCCCTCCCAGCATC
>NW_011488477.1:17316-17623 GCF_000754665.1 Bison bison bison
GTCATAGAGGATCCTGCTGTGATGTATGTCAGAGAGTGTTTTGCCTATGTTCTCCTCTAGGAGTTTTATAGTTTCTGGTCTTATGTTTAGATCTTCTCTTCCTTCTCTATTGACTATCTCTTTGTGAGGATGCTAAGTCGCTTCAGTTGTGTCCTACTCTTTGCAGCTATGTGGACTGTAACCCGCCAGGCTCCTCTGTCCATGAATTTTCCAGGCAAGAATACTGCCGTGGGTTGCATTGCCTCCTCCAGGGGATCTTCCTGACCTAGGAATTGAACCCACATGTCCTATGTCTCCTATATTGATA
>NW_011488478.1:0-686 GCF_000754665.1 Bison bison bison
GAGACACATATTAATCAAATTAACAAAGATCAAACACAAAGAACAAATATTAAAAGCAGCAAGGGAAAAACAACAAATAACACAGAAGGGAATTCCCATTAGGATAACAGCTGATCTTTCAATAGAAACTCTTCAAGCCAGGAGGGAATGGCAAGACATACTTAAAGTGATGAAAGAAAATAACCTACAGCCCAGATTATTGTATCCAGCAAGGATCTCATTCAAATATGAAGGAGAAATCAAAAGCTTCTCAGACAAGCAAAAGCTGAGAGAATTCAGCACCACTAAACCAGCTCTCCAACAAATACTAAAGGATATTCTCTAGACAGGAAACACAAAAACAGTGCATAAGCTCGAACCCAAAACAATAAAGTAAATGGGAATGGGATCATACTTATCAGTAATTACCTTAAATGTAAATGGGTTGAATGTCCCAACCAAAAGACAAAGACTGGCTGAATGGATACAAAAACAAGACCCCTATATATGTTGTCTACAAGAGACCCACCTCAAAACAGGGGACACATACAGACTGAAAGTGAAGGGCTGGAAAAAGATATTCCATGCAAATAGGGACCAAAAGAAAGCAGGAGTAGCAACACTCATATCAGATAAAATAGACTTTAAAACAAAGGCTGTGAAAAGAGACAAAGAAGGTCACTACATAATGATCAAAGGATCAATCC
>NW_011488478.1:4038-5347 GCF_000754665.1 Bison bison bison
ATAAATGTTCCACATATAATTCCTATTTTCTTTTGCCACACTTTACATATATTTCTATTACTATATTTTTAGCTTTTCAATATGGGCATACTTTGTAGGAATTTTTAAATGCAAAAGATTATATTCATAAATCAAATTACCCATAATCTCACTATTAGCATTTTGATGTGTTTACTTCCTTTCTTTTCACAATAAATGTATTGGTTTTATGTAGTAGATAGCAAACTATATGTACAGCTTTATGTTCTTGGTTTTTTCATATGAATGTTAATGCTACAATGATGAATAAAACAAACAAGATTCCTGTGGAATAAAATTCATAGTCGAATTTTAATCTTGTGATTTACTGAAACCACTCCCTAATTTGTACACTTAGAGTGTTTTCAAATTTTAATATTTTATGTAAAACTATAATGAATGTCTTTGTGTGACAATAATGTTACTTAGGATGCATCTCTAGGAGTGAAATTGGTGGACCTGAGGGTAGGAACATTTTTAAAGGCTCTTTATACATAGTTGGTATTCTTTTTATTCCTTTATATGATTATGGTCCATTTCTTAGTTAGAAATTGAGTGGCTTTGCAATACTTTCCTTCAGAAGGCAATACCTTTTGACAGATTTGTGGAATTTGGCTAACAGAAGGATTCTGGGATATACTGCATACCATTGCTCAAGTAGAAACTAATTTGATGCCTTGAATCATACTTCCTTCCATTTTCTAAAATAAAATGGGCCAGTTTTATATAAGAAACATAAATTTTTAAAAATAAAGAAAAAATTGGAGATACGTTAAGATGGCTGAGGAATAGGATGGGAAGAACATTTTCTCCCCAAAAAATTCAACAAAAGAGCATTTAAGTGCTAAGCAACTTCCCCAAAACCACTTCTGAACACTGGCGGAGGACACCAGGCACCCAGAAAGGCAGCCCATTCTCTTCAAAAGGAGGTAGGGCAAAATATAAAACACAAAAATACAAACAAGAGTTAGGGATGGAGACCCATCCTGAGGAAGAGTCGTGAAGGAGGAGCAGTTGTTTCCAAACAGCAGGAAAACCTCTCACTGGTGGGTCTGTGGGGAGTTTTGGAATCTCAAAGGGCAACATAACCCAGAGGAAAAAAAAACAACAAAACAAAACAAACAAACAAAAAAACCCACAGATTACACGTCTAACTGTAACTCACAGCGGAGATGTAGCCCAGATGCTCACATCTGCTACCAGTGGCAGGAGCTGTACAGGGAGGCATGGGTTGCATGCTTAGGGGAAGGACTGGGCCTGAATGCCCTGAGGACAATCTGAAGGAGCTAAC
>NW_011488478.1:9109-9637 GCF_000754665.1 Bison bison bison
GCAGAATTCAACCAAAAATTTAGAGAAGAGCTAACATCTATCCTGCTCAAACTCTTCCAGAAAGTTGCATAGAAAGGTAAACTGTCAAACTCATTCTATGAGACCATCACCCTAATACCAAAACCAGACAAAGATGTCAAAAAATAAAAAAACTACACGCCAATATCACTGATGAAGAAAGATGTAAAAATCTTCACCAAAATTCGAACAACCACAATCCAACAAGATATTTTAAAGATCATTCATCATAACCAAGTGAGCTTTATCCCAGGGATGCAAGGATTCTAAAATATTTACAAATCAATCAATGTGATATGCCATATTAACAAATAATTGAAAGATAAAAACCATATACCTGTGGCAGATTCATTTTGATATTTGGCAAAACTAAAACAATTATGTAAAGTTTAAAAATAAAATAAAATAAAAATTAAAAAAAAACCATATGATTATCTCAATAGATGCTGAGAAAGCCTTTGAAAAAATTCGACATCTATTTATGATAAAAAAAAAAAAAACTTCCAGAAA
>NW_011488479.1:0-700 GCF_000754665.1 Bison bison bison
ATTGAATATCTCAGTTGGAAGTTTTAGCTCCCTCCTCTGTGATGTTTTGGTACTTTCTTTATATTGCACTTCTCATATTGTACCTTATATTGTAAATATCTGGATATTTTTTTGTATACGTACATACATCTGTGTGGTGTGGGTGGAAAAACATTCATTTTGAAATAGAAATATCAGAGTTGGGCAATTAGATATTACCACATATCCACCACTATGACTAAAATTTAAAAGAGTGATAAAGCCAACGTGTTAGTGAAGATGTGGAGGAATTGGAAGTGGCAAACATTGTTGGTGGGGTTACTAAAATGGTACAATCAGTTTGGGAAGAGGGTCTGGCACTTATAAAACTAAAAATATACCTACCCTCAGTTCAGTTCAGTTCAGTTCAGTTGCTAAGTCATGTCCGACTCTTTGCGACCCCATGAATCGCAGCACGCCAGGCCTCCCTGTCCATCACCAACTCCCGGAGTTCACTGAGACTCACGTCCATCGAGTCAATGATGCCATCCAGCCATCTCATCCTCTGTCGTCCCCTTCCCCTCCTGCCCCCAATCCCTCCCAGCATCAGAGTCTTTTCCAATGAGTCAACTCTTGGCATGAGGTGGCCAAAGTACTGGAGTTTCAGCTTTAGCATCATTCCTTCCAAAGAAATCCCATGGCTGATCTCCTTCAGAATGGACTGGTTGGATCTCCTTGCAGT
>NW_011488479.1:1152-1681 GCF_000754665.1 Bison bison bison
ACAGGCTCTAGGTCAGTGATCACATCATCGTGATTATCTGGGTCGCGAAGATCTTTTTTGTACAGTTCTTCTGTGTATTCTTGCCATCTCTTCTTAATATCTTCTGCTCCTGTTAGGTCCATACCATTTCTGTCCTCTATCACGTCCATCTTTGCATGAAATATTCCCTTGGTATCTCTGATTTTCATATAGCATGTAGGTTGAAGTATATTGATGTCTGCAATTACTCTGACATGCACCAAAATTAAGATGGGTTTATTGATGAATAGAGGGATGGATAGATGGATAAAGCAAGTATAGAAAAATGTTAATGACAGAATTTAGGTTGTGAGCATATGGTTTTCCCCAGAGAAGGCAATGGCACCCCACTCCAGTACTCTTGCCTGGAAAATCCAGTGGACGAAAAGGAGCCTGGTGGGCCGCAGTCCATGGGGTCACTAAGAGTTGGATATGACTGAGCAACTTCATTTTCACTTTCATACTTTGGAGAAGGAAATGGCAACCCACTCCAGTGTTCTTGCCTGGAGGA
>NW_011488479.1:4169-6920 GCF_000754665.1 Bison bison bison
AATATAATTTGCTGCCTTTGTACTCGATGAAAATGGCTACCTACCACCAGCAGGATAAGTCTGCTGAGTTTAGCTGTTAATTGGAATTGGTTCGCACTAACCCTTCCATACCTTTATTAAAGTTATCAATATCTTTCTGAGCAGAGGCCCAGGCCAATTCAAAATAAAATTGTGTGTCTGTGTGTATTGGGATAAATGTAGATACATACCTGAAAGACTAATATTAAATCACCAGAAATTTATTTTACTATGTGGGAACACACACACATACACACACAATTACCAACTACTACTATTGTTATTTTATGTTATGTTATTTTAAAAACAAGCAAGCATGAAGGCCAGAGTATTAAAATAAAAACAGCCAATTCAGTTGACTACATTAAATAGGACTAACTTAGTCTCTGTGAAAAACAAAATTGAAAAATAGGCAAATCAAAAAATAAAAGCAAAAACATAATTAAATTTAGCCTGTGCTATCTTTGTTTTTGTTTTCACTTCATCCCCAGCAGGGGTAAACTCTATCACAGACTGGCACAGTTCCATGAGCTGCCATATGGAAACAACTGATTGAGAGTTTGGGCGGATCCCAACTATTAATATAAGAAATGGGCTAGGGACTAGAATTCTGAATCGGGTCCTTTCACGAAGCTTTGTTCCAAATGTGAACCTTCCCTCTGACTAGACAATGCCCTCTTTATCACAGGATTTTGACAAGGTTTCTAACCATTAAAAAAAGATCTAGGTGTAACTTGGATTCTCTGGTCTGCTGAATATTCAGTGAGGGATGGTTCAAAAACAAACAAACAAACAAACAATAGGATCCTCAATGGGATGTGAAAATCTGATTGATCCAAAAAAATTGTTAGCATATTAAAAAAATGAAGCTACTCCTCTTGTATCTTGGAAGAGCTAGTCAGTAATGGTAAGTCTTTGAAAATTATACTCTTTACTCCAAATTCTACTGAAATAATTTGATGTTAAACCAGCTGATCACTTATTATATTGCATTAGGTATTTAGACCTTCTGTATGGTTTTGACTATCTGCTTTCCATTAGTTGATTTTTTTTGACTTTATATTTGATCATTGTGACTTATGCCAGATTCCTATTGTTCCCTTGACCCTGTGATCAGGATATTAGCAAATAATAGTTGTCTTTTTTATAACCTTGTGGTTTGCATCCTGGCATATTATCATGCCAAATGGTTCACACTCTTTCTAGCTTCCTTTACCATGTAGATTTGTGGTACTTACACATATTTCTTTCTGGCTTATTTCTTATGTTGGGACAATTCCGACATCTCTTCCACTTGACATTATTTTCCCATATCTTTCAGTGTTCTCACTTATTTGTTACCCAGCAAGATATAAATGTTGTTCTCAACCGAAAATTCAATTCAATTTGGAGCTACTATTGTAAGGCACTGTGTTAGGCTCTGTGGAGAATTCAGAGTTGAGTGTGGCTCAATTTTTGCCTCTAAGGAATTTATGGTTGAGTAGATGGTAAGGATAAATAATCATCCCAATGTCTACTAAGAGCTGGACCAAAAATATCTACTAAAAGCTAGTTTCCCAGAGGAGAAATATGAGGAAGAAGAGAGTGTATCTAGATAAGTGACTAGAAAAAGGTTTAGAGAGGAGTGGGTATTTGAATTGGATCTTGAAGGTGTATAGGATTTTGATAGGCAGGGATGAAGAGAGTTGAAATGATTCCTGATGTTGGGGCCAGTGTGAAGAAAGCAGGAGAGACTCTATCTTGAAGCCTGTTGTCCATCTTAAAGACAGGATGTGAACTGGGCCTGAACCCTGACCAAAAGTAAGAAAACTGTTGCTAGTGAAAACCAGGTCTTGTGGAGACTTCCCTCCCTAAGGATGGCAAACAGATTGTAGTTGAGGTCAGGCTGCCCCTGTTAGGTTAACCATGGAGACATCCCCCAGCTTGTTAAGCATTGTTCCCTCCACCTTTAACCTTAATTGTTTGTTCTCCTAGCACCTGCTTGTTGTAAAACTCAATCATATGCAACAAAGAGGTTGCTAACATGTAACCAGTCAAGTAGTGGGGAGTATAAAACTGGGCTTCTCAGAAACATCAGGGTCCTTGTTGGGGCCTGATTCCCCTTGGACCTGCTGGTGTAGTAAACTGTACTCGATTGTCTTACGTGTCCTCCGAGGTGTGCTTTTCGACTTTGGATTCCACAACACTGATGATTGCTCACACAGAATTTGGAGTCTATGGCAAAGGTAAATAAATAAAAAATGCTACCAATTTAAAGGCTATGTTGATTTAAACTCAGCAAATTATAACTGGCTTAACATAAGTATTTTCATCCTGTTAAGAGTAGTGAGTTAATAAATTAATTTATAAAAACACGTGGAAAAAACACGTGGAGTTAATTGGGTTTACATCTGTTGGCTATGCAATCTATGGCAGGTTACTTAGCAGATCTATGGCTCAGTTCCCTTACCTGTTAAAACTGAAATAATGGTTAAAACAGTGTCTGGCATGTCATAACATTAGAAGTTACAACACACCCTCTGTGTGTGTGCTCAGTTGTGTCTGACTCTGTGATCCTGTGGACTGTAGCCTGCTCCTCTGTCCATGAAATTTTCCAGGCAAGAATACTGGAGTGGGTTGCCATTTTCTCCTCCTGGGGATCTTGCCAATCCAGGGACTGAACCCGCTTCTCTTGCGTCTCCTGCATTGACGGGTGGATTCTTTACCACTAGCACCACCTGGAAAGCCCAAGCA
>NW_011488479.1:8339-11201 GCF_000754665.1 Bison bison bison
GGGCTAAAGAATCATCCTGCCCGGGTTTTGACATTAGTTTCTTTTGTGCTACCAAGAGTACGGTGGGTGCGGGCTGGAGGCAAGGTCAAAAGACAATAGGTCTTACAAATGTTTTGATGCTGGCCAGGCCCCAAGGGGATTTGTTACATTGTTTGTCTAGCACCTGCTGGAACTTGGGCCTGCTTGAGATGTTGCCTTGAACTAAACAAATGTATTTTATGCTCCAGAGTAGGAGGTCAGGTTCACCAAAATGGTATATCTTTTAAGCTAAAGGCCACATCCCTTTAGTGCTTAACTTGCCTGCCTGTTAGTAAAAGCCAGTTTTGAGTGTCCGCCGCACAGTGAGGCCGAATTGAAATGCCAGAATTTGGAGCAGAGAAAGGTTTATTGCAGGGCCAAACCAGGAGAGTAGATGGTTTGTATGCAAAACCTCCAAAACTCTTGGGTGGTTTGGGGCAGGGGACAAGTTTTTATAGGCAAAATTTGGGGTGAGGGCCGCAAGGTGTGTGGCTTTCTTCTGACTAATAGGTGATGAGGTAACAGGGTGGAAGTCCACGAATCTGGTGCACAGCCTGGAGTTACTGTGTCCACCTGAGTGGACGCCTTTAGTTCCTGCAGAAAAACTCAAAGATACTGTTTTGTATATCCTTTCCAGAGAAATGGGGAACTTGTCCTATGGCTGCAGTTTTGTTTCTTGACTGCTCCTCCTTTGTTTCTGCATCCCCACCCTTCCGTGATGAGCAGCTGTTTGAATCTGCCCTTTGGAACTCAGGGAAGGTCTAGGAGGCTGAATGAAACTATTACCTACAAATGAAAAACGGGGGATCCAGAAAGGCTTTTGTACCCAGAAGGGCCCTACAGGGCCCTGCTCAGTTTCATGCCTGCTTGACCTAATACAACTAAGCAAAAGCAATTGAATACAAAGGCTAAAGTAAAAGAACCTGATCACTTATGGAGTTGGGTTTGTTCTTCCAGATCACACATCAAGCTTCTGCGATGGACCAGGCATTGTAATAGGCACTCGAGAAACAAGGATATTCCCAGTCCTCAAGGATCTTCCCTTCTGGTTTGCAAGGAAATGGTGAGTCCAGTAACAGATGTATGGAGTAGCGAATGGCAGCTAAGGTGGAGTGACTGGGGATTGTGTTTACTTCATTTCTGATCTCATGCCTCTCCCAGTGCCTGCTTGATAAGTAGAGGTGAAAAGATTTTTAAATTTACAATAGTAAGAGGGAGATTTTACACAAATCTGCTGGAGTCCAGAGTGTGCATAAGGTCCAGCCCCTGAAGCGAGTCATAGCAGCTATAGAGTCTTTTCTGCTCCGAGGTCTCACCTCTTTGATGAATGAGCTCGGAGTCTTTTCTTTGGATGCTGCTGACTCTCTTCTTGTCATTTCCTTACATTGTGAGGGTCTGTGCTCAGCTGAGGTCTCTTAAGATCCATCTCACAGGTTATTTGAGCCTGGCTGCACTAAACAGATGAGGCAGCTCTCGGATTCTCTCATCTTCATGGCTGCCACTTCTACTTAGGACCAGAAGCGCTCACTGCTTTTCTGAAGAAATGCACAAAGTCAGGAGGGCAGCCACACTTGGCCCTAATCTGCTCAGAAGTTGAAGGTGGTATGTGTGTGTGTGTGTGTGTGTGTGTGTATATATATATATATGAGTCAGGAGCGAGGTATGAGGAAGAAATGACAACACATGTGGAGATGCAGTTAGCCAAGGCACTAGTTTTGAGAAATCCATCTTCTTGGCTGGTTGGATCAGTTTCCGTTAGTAGTAAAATGGAATCCTGGAACTAGTTTGACAGGTTGAAATATTGAGAAACCTTCTTTCTCTTTTAATTCCAGTTCAGAAGGAACATTGCTCAGCTCACTTTCTGTGGTATATAAACCAACCCCTGGCAAAATTACGAAGTCAGGAAAGTTGGTCTTTGGTAGTTCCTCATCTTCACTCCCTTCCTGGCCTATTTCCTCCTCCTTATCCCCATGATGGTTTGTTCCTTCTTTTTTCCTTCCCTCCTAGATTCCCAGAGCCCACAACCTTTCTTCTGTCCTATCTATAAAATCCTGTCCTATGAGAGCATGGAGAACTGCTCCTTCATAAAGGATGAATGACTGATGGCATCCCCAAGAGCCACTACATAGAAGGGGACTCAGTTGGTGGGGTAAATCTCTATATGAAATTTTTGGCACTTGGAAGTGGCTGGAGATAGGGGTGAGATGGGATGGAGGCGTTTTGTTTCCTTCCTGATGCTCCCTGAGTCTAATCTCAACAGGCAAGTGGACTTCTTGCTTAGTATAGTGATAAAGAGATCAGACTGACCTGGATTATACCCTGGATTCATTGTTTAATAGTTGTGTGGCTTTCAACAAGTTCTATAACATGTTTGTAACCAATCTGTGTCTCAATTTCCTCCTGAATGTGGGCAAAAATACCTGGCTCATAGGGTTATTTTATGGATTTGGGGATGTGGTAAGGCTCTTAGCATGGGTGTTATCCCATAGAGTGATCATTTAAGTATTTAGTATTCCAAATGCCACCCTATTTATGTCACTTCTCTGCTCAGAAGGCTTCCATGATTTCCTGCTGTTCTAGAGAACCAAGTCCTAAACCTTGGTGTTTTCAACTCTAAGATTGGACCAAAAAATAAAATATTCTTAAGAATGCTTTGGACAGTCTCTTTCTATCATCTTTGACTATGGAGTCAGACTTGATTGAAGGAGAGAGAGCTTTTCCTGGAGAGCAGTGACAGGTATATTCAGTTCAGTTCAGTTGCTCAGTCATGTTTGACTCTGCGACCCCGTGCACTGCAGCATGCCAGGCCTCCTTGTCCATCGCCAACTCCCAGAGTCTACTCAA
>NW_011488479.1:13450-14502 GCF_000754665.1 Bison bison bison
GAGCTAGCACATAGTCAGCTGCTATTATGAACAAAGCAGTGAAACAGTAACCAATTCCTTGCAGTGTGCAGCAATGATCTACTTCCATACAGTCACGTTTGATTATTAAATACCTTTGTTGTGAGGCAGGCAGGAGAGACATTATCATCATTTTATGTGGGGGTTGATGAGCCCCTCAGGGATCCTCAGCAACAGTGAAAGGCCTTTGTTTTGGAACCCAGAGCTCTGGATTCCTTAATGTCAAAGCCTCCCTCCTCTGCCTATGTTTGAAGCCTGACCTACCATATGGATTATCATCAAGTTATCAAATAAGCCACGGGCAAGGGCAAACGAGGCTTCGTCACTTTCTCTGGGTTGGGTAACACACCTGAATCAGAGCCCCCTCACTTTGGCTCCTATTACTAATAAGTATATTTCATCATGAACTAGATTGCAGCTTCTTTCTAATAGAATTTAAGAATGTTACTGTTTGTTGTGTTCTGTAAGCCTTTCCCACGCCTGTTTATTATGAAGCTATCTCTTTTTTTAACTTCTTTGTTAATCACAGCAGATATCTTTGTCATTTGGGGACTCACTCTGTATTAATGAGTATGGATTGGACTCCTCCTAATTGTTCTCTGAATACCTCCCAATTTTCAGGAGCGTAATTGATTTCAATCAACTTCTTTAGTACACTCTCTACACTGTTGAAGCCTGTAATTTTCAAGTTCAATATTTGTGTGCTCACACCCTCAGGAGTGCTTCAGTTATATCCTGTTTTAATCCTGGGATTCTAACCAGTCACCAACTTGGAGTATATTTATCATTAAACTAATTTATTGTTTAGTATGGCTGGGCCATGCTTTAAGGCATAACTCATATATGACCTCTAAATTTTTTGAAAAGCCAAATTACAAGAGCACTTTTAAATTTAAACTACAATCTACTTGGCTTTAGTGAAGAGTTTATTGAAATGTTTCCAATGCCTTTGCTGCTGCTGCAGCTAAGTTGCTTCAGTCGTGTCCGACTCTGTGCGACCCCATAGACGGCAGCCCACCAGGCTCCCCTGTCCC
>NW_011488479.1:14602-15603 GCF_000754665.1 Bison bison bison
GGTTGCCTTTAGCTGTATAATAATCTGGGGTGAAGAAACTAAAGGTCACATGTTAGGTGTTTTCTGTGGACAATTAGTCAAAGAGGACACAACTCAGAAATAAGCTCATTGGGAAGACAATAATTCATTTACAGAAATCCAGTTTTAGTTTAACTTCTAGAAATGCAGATAATAAACAAATATATTTGGATACAGTTTCATATAATAGCTTTTCCTAGTTTTGAAAATTTTCCCCATCTGAGATTTTTTCCTTTTTCCCACCTCAAGTGCATGTTCAAAGATCTATGGTGATTTACTATTTTTCTATGTAATTTGGAACAGCTAATTCTACCCTACACTAGATACTCTATCATTAGTTCAGCCTCTAAGAGCTCAAAGCTTATCAGATATTTTTGGGAGGAATACCTAAATTGAGAATAGCTGCTTTCAACACTATATTTGTACTGCAGTTAACCTCATTGCGGAGAAGGCAATGGCACCCCACTCCAGTACTCTTGCCAGGAAAATCCCATGGGCGGAGGAGCCTGGTAGGCTGCAGTCCGTGGGGTCGATAAGAGTTGGACAAGACTCAGCGACTTCACTTTCACTTTTCACTTTCATGCATTAGAGAAGGAAATGGCAACCCACTCAAGTGTTCTTGCCTGGAGAGTCCCGGGGATGGGGGAGCCTCGTGGGCTGCCGTCTATGGGTTCGCACAGAGTCGACACGACTGAAGTGACTTAGCAGCAGTAACCTCATTGAGAAATATCAATAACCTCAGATATGCAGATGACACCACGCTTATGGCAGAAAGTGAAGAGGAACTAAAAAGCCTCTTGAAAGTGAAAGTGGAGAGTGAAAAATTTGGCTTAAAGCTCAACATTCAGAAAATGAAGATCATGGCATCCGGTCCCATCACTTCATGGGAAATAGATGGAGAAACAATGGAAACAGTGTCAGACTTTATTTTTTGGGCTCCAAATCACTGCAGATGGTGACTGCAGCCATGAAATTAAAGACGC
>NW_011488479.1:18168-18733 GCF_000754665.1 Bison bison bison
ACCGGGGAGGCCTCAGTGTCTCCTCTCCTTCGGGAGAACGGAAGGACGCCTGCGGCCTACGTAAGTGGTGCAAACTTCTTGTCTTGAAGTTTTATTGGTCTCCTGTGTAAACCAAGCTACTCAGCCTCTTTTCTCCACTGAATTTTCCTACTGAGCTATCCTCATTCTATTACTCTTTATATCTTTGATGAATATTTAAATAGTCGCCTAAGCCGTCTCCCCTTCGAATACCCTGGATCAGCCGGGGCTGGACCCCGGCACTGCCCCACCTCCCCCCTCACACACATCCAGGACCTAGCTGGAGGAAGAGGAAAGTGAATAAGGCATGTCGACTCTTTTAAGTTGGAGGCCTGGAAGTGGTACATGCCACTTCTCAGATTCCATCAGAAATTAGCCACACACTCCGAGAGAGGCTAGGCAATGTAGTCTAGCCACACATGTGGAAGAAGTGGAGGGCAGATTTTGGCGGCCAGCTAGAAGCTTGTCACATTGTTGAAATCTGACTCACATGCTGTCTCCTTCAGATTTTTCTTGAGCCTCTCAGCTGAAAGCCATTTATCTTTTG
>NW_011488480.1:0-443 GCF_000754665.1 Bison bison bison
GGGGGGGGTAGGAGTGCTCGAGAATATCCGGGTGGATTCCTGAGGCTCGGTCCCGCATTTGCGTATGCCGAGCCTCCTTCCTCATGAACTTTGTCCAGAGTGGAATGCCTCACCGGTTCCGGGCACATGGTCAGTGGATGCTCAGTCACGATATCAGTGCATGATCAGCCACGTGATCACTGACTGCACAGTCACGTGATCAGCGCCTCTCAGTCACGTGATCACCGTATGATAAACACGTGATCAGTGAACCAGCAGCCACGTGATCACTGCATGCGCAGTCAGGTGGTCAGTTCCTGATCAGCCACGGGATCAGTGCGTGCACAGTCCCATGATCAGCGCATGTCAGTCACTGATCACTGGCTGAGAAACACGTGATCAGTGCATGATGAGCCATGTGATCAGTGCCTGATCAACCACGTCATCAGTGCATGCGCAGTCAC
>NW_011488480.1:4763-5333 GCF_000754665.1 Bison bison bison
ATCAGAGGTGAGAGCACAAAGCAATAAATTAGGCAGACACTGGTTATTTTGTGGGGGAGATGCTCGAGAATATCCAGGTGGACTCTTGAGGCTCGGTCCCACATTTGCGTATGCCGAGCCTCCTTCCTCATGACCTTTGTCCAGAGTGGAATGCCTCACCGGCTCCGGGCACATGGTCAGTGCATGCTCAATCACGATATCAGGGCATGATCAGCCACGTGATCACTGACTGCACAGTCACGTGGTCAGCGCCTCTCAGTTACGTGATCACCGCATGATAACACGTGATCAGTGAACGATCAGCCACATGATCACTGCATGATCAGTCAGGTAGTCAGTTCCTGATCAGCCATGGGATCAGTGCGTGCACAGTCCCATGATCAGCGCCTGTCAGTCACTGATCACTGCCTGATTAAACACGTGATCAGTGCATGATGAGCCATGTGATCAGTGCCCGAACAGCCACGTCATCAGTGCATGCGCAGTCAAGTGATCAGTGCATGATAGCCACGTGATCTGTGCATGCTCAGTCACGTGATCTGTACTTGATCAGCCACGTGATCAGAGCCT
>NW_011488481.1:0-472 GCF_000754665.1 Bison bison bison
GGGGCTGGCAAGACCACCACCATGTGTGTGCCGGGGGGTGGGTGGCAGGGAGGGCTCCCTGCAGGAGGTGGGGCCGTGACCTCGCCTGTCCGCCCAGGTCTATCCTCACCGGCCTGTTCCCACCTACGTCGGGCTCGGCCACCATCTACGGGCATGACATCCGCACGGAGATGGACGAGATCCGCAAGAACCTGGGCATGTGTCCCCAGCACAATGTGCTCTTCGACCGGCTCACGGTGGAGGAGCACCTCTGGTTCTACTCGAGGCTCAAGAGCATGGCCCAGGAGGAGATCCGCAAGGAGATGGACAAGTGGGTGGGGCTTGGGTGGATGCGAGGCTGCAAGCAGCAGCACCCCAGCCCTGCGGCTTACCTCCCGTCTGCCCCCAGGATGATCGAGGACCTGGAGCTCTCCAACAAACGGCACTCGCTGGTGCAGACGCTGTCCGGCGGCATGAAGCGCAAGCTCTCGGT
>NW_011488481.1:5055-5689 GCF_000754665.1 Bison bison bison
GGTCCATCACACCCATCATGTACCCGGCCTCCTTCTGGTTCGAGGTCCCCAGCTCGGCCTACGTGTTTCTCATCGTCATCAACCTCTTCATCGGCATCACCGCCACCGTGGCCACCTTCCTCCTACAGCTCTTTGAACATGACAAGGTGGGCCGGGGTGGTGAGGTGGGGGGTGGCAGGGCTGAGGCTGTGCCCTGACACCCCCCGCTCCGCCGTGACCCTCCAGGACCTGAAGGTTGTCAACAGTTACCTGAAGAGCTGCTTCCTCATCTTCCCCAACTACAACCTGGGCCACGGGCTGATGGAGATGGCGTACAACGAGTATATCAACGAGTACTACGCCAAGATCGGTGAGGCCGCGGGGCTGACGGCGCGGCCCCTGGCTGGGGGGCCTAGGCGGGCTCCAGACCTGGGGGCAAGCGGGCGCTCCTGAGGCCCCGGCCCTGAGCCAGCTGCCCCGCAGGCCAGGTTGACAAGATGAAGTCTCCCTTCGAGTGGGACATCGTCACCAGGGGCCTGGTGGCCATGACCGTTGAGGGCTTCGTGGGCTTCCTCCTGACCATCATGTGTCAGTACACCTTCCTGCGGCAGCCGCAGTGAGTGCGCGGGCCCTGCGGGTGGGGGCGGGGCTGGGC
>NW_011488481.1:8435-11057 GCF_000754665.1 Bison bison bison
CCCACGATACTCGGGAGTAGAGTGGATCTGGGAGGCCTGGGCGCAGTCAGGGGAGACAGACCACGCCGACCTCCTAGCACCTTGGAAACGGAGGGCGTTTTGGAGCCAGGCAGAACCGAGGTGGGCGGAGCAGAGCCTGGGACCAGCAGCCACCGGCCTGGCAGGGGCAGACCACCGGGAAGCCCGGCACTGAGAGGGAGCTCGGGGCGGACAGAGGCGGGAGGGCCGGCGAAAGGGCCGGCCTGGGCCGGGAGTGGGCTCACACACTCCAGCCAGCCTGTCGCTGTCCACCAGGCCCAGCTCTCCTTCAACACGGACACGCTCTGCTGACCGCCGGAGTTGCGTCGAGGTTACGCGGTGGGAACAGAAGTCAGGCGGTGGCCGAGGTCCCACGTGTGCCCTCCCCCCTCGCCCACCTGCCAGGCCCTGGAGTGAGCGGTCCAGGACCAAGGGCTTCAGCCCCCTCCAGCCCTGCCCCCTCGGCCGCCGCGCCGCCCTCCCCTCGTTGTGCCAAAGGCTGGCCCGCCCCGGGCTGCGCACACCCTCACCCTGCTCTGCCTTAAAGCCTTGGGGTCTGGCCGGCCCCTGGCCTCTGCCCTTGCCCAGCTCTGCCCACTACTCCCAGGGCCGCGGGGTGCCCCGGGCTGCCAGGACCGCCCGACCTCTCCTGGCGGGACCTGGCCTCCCCACGGGCTGAGCTCTTACACCCAGTTTGGATGGTGGCTGCTGCCGGCCTTGGGCTGAGGGGAGGGGTGGGTTCGGCCCCACCCGAGGCGCCTATTTATTTTGCTTTAGGATAAGGCTCCCTCACCCTGGCTTCCCGCAGGGAGGCTGCCAGGGGCGGTGGGCCGGGGGTCAGGAATGGAGACACTGGCCCCGCCGGCCAGGCGAGGGGCCTGACCCCCCTCCCCACCCCTCCTGCTGCCGTTGCCCTCACCCCAGCTCGGTCCCCTGCCCTCCCACCTGGGAGCCAGACCTGTACATAGCGCACAGATGTTTGTTTTAATAAATAAAGTCCATGCAAGCCTGTGTGTGGCGGGTGGTGTGTGGGGTGAAGGGGACCCACTGGATGCCAGGACACAGCGCCTGCCCGCAGGCACCGGGCTCTAGTTGGGGGACGCAGACAGGGTCAACCTGGAGGAGGGGCTGGGCTCCTCTCCCCTCACTGGCCCTTCTAACAGAGCTGTTAAGGTGCTGCTGGAAAGGGCCCGCAGGCAGGAGCTCAGGAGAGAAGAGTTTTCACCAGAGATGAGGCCCCTCGCGGGCCCTGAAGGGGCAGGGCGGGCAGCTCCACGGCCCCTCCGGCGGCTGCTCTGCGGATGTGGCAGGGGCGGCGGGGAGGCTGTGGTCCTGTTAAGGCTGGCACACAACGTAGTAGGCGGTTCAGACGACGCAGGCGGAGAAAGCACGGGCGGCGCGTCTGTGCTTCCCGTGTCCGAGGCCACTGCAGGCGCACGCGCATGCTCAGAGCCGCAGGCGCGAGCGCGCGGTGCTTTCCGTTTGCTGGGTTTCTCTCTCCCACTTGGCCTGCTTTGCTAGGGCCACCCTAACAGAGAACCACGACCAGGCAGCTTACACACCAGACACCTACTCTCTCATCCTCGGGGGCCAGAAGTTCAAGGTCGAGGTGCTGGCAGGTGGGATCCTCCAGAGCTCCCTGCTCTCCCAGCTGCTGGGGGTCTTCTGGCCGTCTCCGGTGTCCTTGGCTTGTAGGAGCATCGCCTGGCTCTCTGCCTCCAGCTCCACACAGGGTCTTCCGTCTGAGTGTGTGAAGGTGTCCATATCTGCCTTTTTTATGGGGACACAGTCATGGGGCTAGCGCCCATTGCCATGACCTCAACTTTGATCACCCCCATTTCCAAATACAGTCACATTCTGAGGGTGGGGGCTGTGAATTCAGAGGGGGCAGCCATAACACCAGGAAACCTCAGGCTAGTGGGACCCGCCCTCCATCCTGCACCAGGCTCCCACCCCCGGGGGACTGCAGACCGTTGATTCATCCTTCGTGTACTTACGGGGACGTCCCAGAGGCACTGCCGTTTACCAGGGGCATCCCCAGGAGTGCGTTTCCCCACATCCTTGCCAAGAACATGGTTGCCACATTTCTGTCCGTTGAACCACAAACCATTATCTATCTTGCTCTGATTTGTTCTTGAAATAAGTGTGCGATGAAACCTCGTGTGTGCGGTTGGGTGTTTTATTTCCTTTATTCTGAGCCACCTGTTCATTGCACCATTTTCCTAATGCACGTGTGAGGGTGTTTTTACACACAGGCCATCCGGTGAGCAGGTCCAGGTGTGGAGGGTCCGGGCCCTCCAGGATGGGCTGTGTGACAGGAAGCAGGAAACCAGCTGGTGACCCCCTACCAGCGGTTGCAGAGCCGCCCATGGTGGTGTCAGACGGTCGGAGGCCCAGGCCCCGAGGCCACAGTACGTCCAGGTCAGCCCGGCTCGTGGCGGGGCCTGTGCCCAGGGCCCTGACCAGTGCTGGGTCTGGGGAGGGGTTGTCAGGCTGGGCCCGGGCAGGGGAGGGGCGGGGCCCTGGGCCTGGAGGAAGGCGCGTGCAGACCCCACGGTGGCCACCAGGCGGCGCGGCGCCTCCACAGCCCGGCCCCGAGGCCCC
>NW_011488481.1:11157-11314 GCF_000754665.1 Bison bison bison
CTGCCACCCCCAGCCTCTTCTGGCCCTTCCTTCCAGTCCGAGGGGAGGGCGGTTCCCATGGGTCAGAAACTTGTGGCTTCTAACACCAAGAGCTCTTCTTCTCAAAGGTTAAGAACCGGGAGAAACACACCTCGACCGCACAGGGGAGGGGCAGGGG
>NW_011488481.1:11414-13221 GCF_000754665.1 Bison bison bison
TCCCCTGGAGGGCGGGGCCGACCCTGACCCAGAGCTGCCCCGCCCAGTCCATTGCCTCCTCCCCCACCACTCTGGCCCCTTCCCTCCCCGGGGAGCCCTGGGGGCTTCGGTCCGCTCTGAGCTCCCTCGTGCCCGCCCCGCAAGAGCCTGGCAGGCTTCCCGGCCGAGGTGACTCCACAGGGCGGGCCGGGGCTGGGGAGGGCGGGGCGCTCGGAGAACCTTAAAGAACGCTCCCGGCCCGCCCAGGCCCTGCTGCCGCGGCTCCCACCATGGCTGAGGCCGGCAAGCTCCAGCTCTTCGTCAAGGTGCCAGGCTGCCTGGGCTGGGGGAGGTCCCGGGGACGGGTGCTCTGTGGGGCTCTACTTTCTGGGGCAGGCTGAGGGGGGTCTGCGGCAGTGTCTCCTGAGGTGGTGGGCTCAGGCTGTCTCGTGGAGGCTGTGTAACTGGGGGCGGGGGTTCATTAGAAGGGAGAGAGCGCCATCCCCAAAAGGGCTGCGGTGGCCCCATTCTCCTGGGAAAAAAGCCCCTTCGGGGCTGTGCCAGGCAGGTAGCCCAAGGCCGGGGCTCAGGGGCTGTGCCAGGTAGCCCCCTCAGTGCCCAGATCTGTGATTCCTGTGAAGGGACTGCCAGGTCCTGGCCTCCTCCCACCCTTGGAGCCCGGGGCAGCAAGGTGCCCAGTTGGACAGGATGAATCAGAAAACAGCTCCATTGGCCCGACCCACCCTTATGACCAGCCTGCAGGGCCTGGTGCCCAGGGGCCTGGCCTCTGCCCAGGCTCTGAAGATAAGGGTCAAGGGGCCAGGCCCCAGAGCCAGGGTCGCACCCCTGCACCCCTCATCCTGGCACCTTGCCCAGCCTCCAGGCCCTTGGCAGCTCCGCAGACCCCTCCTCCCAGGGACCAAGTCGAGGGCTTTCACCGGCCACTTGTCGAGGTTGTGCCTGAGAGAGCGGGAGCCCTGGGCTTGCTCTGGCCTCTGGGCAGCAAGAGCCCACAGGGGTCCTGGGTGTGCCCCCTGCCCTGGCAGCCCCATGTCCCCCACTCCAGGCCAGCGAGGACGGCGAGAGTGTGGGCCACTGCCCCTCCTGCCAGAGGCTCTTCATGATTCTGCTTCTCAAGGGCGTGCCCTTCACACTCACCACCGTGGACACCCGCAGGTGAGCCCTGCCCCGGGACCCTGACCTCGCGCTCCTCTGCCAGCCACCTCCCGCCCTGCCTCATGCCCACAGGTCCCCGGAGGTGCTGAAGGACTTCGCCCCAGGCTCCCAGCTGCCCATCCTGCTCTGCGACGGTGACGCCAAAACCGACACGCTACAGATCGAGGAGTTTCTGGAGGAGATGCTGGGGCCCCCAGAGTGAGGGCCGGGCGCAGAGGGGCCCACAGACAGGCCACCCCCAGGGCAGAGCCCAGTAAGGGCAGAGCGGGCCGGGAAGGGGCAGCGGGCTCTGACTCGAACCCCCTCCCACTCCAGATTCCCCAGCTTGGCGCCCAGATACAGGGAGTCTACCGCAGCGGGCAACGACGTCTTTCACAAGTTCTCCGCCTTCATCAAGAACCCAGTGCCCGCACAGGACGACGGTGAGGGTCTGGAGGCGCGGCGAGGGTGGGGGGAGAGGTGCCCTGGCCGGTCCTCACCGGGCCCCTCGCTCTCAGCTCTGTACCAGCAGCTGCTGCGCGCCCTTGCCAAGCTGGACAGCTCCCCGCGCGCGCCCCTGGAGCACGAGCTGGGCCGCGAGCCGCAGCTGCGCGAGTCCCGCGCCGCTTTCGGACGGCGATCAGCTCACGCTGGCCGACTGCGGCCTGCTGCC
>NW_011488481.1:13522-14959 GCF_000754665.1 Bison bison bison
GACGGCGCCCCTCGCCCGCAGACGGTGTGCGCGCACTTCCGCCAAGCTCCCATCCCCGCTGAGCTGCACGGCGTCCGCCGCTACTTGGACTGCGCCCTGCAGGAGAAGGAGTTCAAGTACACGTGTCCCCACAGCGCCGAGATCCTGGCGGCGTACCGGCCCGTCGTGCGCCCCCGCTAGCGCCCCCCGCCACCTGCCCACTTGTCTGCAGCCCCATAAAGGCACCTCTGCCCCAGTGAGCGCGAAGGGGCATCGGAGGGACCAGAGGCCCTCAGTTTCTGCCACTACCGAACGCCCACCCTGGGCCGCTCAACTCCAGACAACAGCCCACAAGGACAGACAAGAGAAGCCGGTGGGCAGGGTGCGGTCCATCTCCCTACTCCTCGGGGATGGCAGGACTGGATTGGGCTCCCAAACCAGTCAGGCCAGGGTGGGGCGGCAGGATGGCTGGGGAGGGTGGGGAGCGAAGCCCCGTCTGGGCAACTCCGGGCCAGAGGGTGGGCCCCACATTCTTCAGCTCTGCCCAGGCGCAGACAGACCACCCCCCACCTCCCTGGCCATCGTGTGGGGTCTGCATCACTGAGGCATGTGCCCGCTGGGGCGGGAACAAGGTTTCTAGCCTCTCAGAGCCCCACCCTTGCACAGCCGGCTGGGCTCCTGGGCGAGCCGAGCAGGGACAGGTGGGCAGGGCTAGAGAGGTGGGCAGTCTCACCAGGAAACGCAGAGCCTGACACGGCCCCATGCCCAGCCCGCGGGCCCGGGAGCCAGCGTCTGGCCATGACCTCATGACTTTCGCCAGATGAAGCTGTTTATTTGACGGGGAAGGGGCTAGAGGAGTGGCCTTGTTCGGCCTGGCAGCAGGCTGGGCAGGTGCCGGCAGGAGGTCCTGGGGGCCGCCCCTGCCCTCTCCTCGCAGGCACAGTCCTGACGTCACACTTTCCATGGTGCCTTCAGGGGTCATCAAAGTCTACACCACTTGCCGGCTTCTTACTGGGAGAGAAGAGGGGATGACGCTGTGGGGTGTGGAGGGGTGGGCAGGGTCCATGCTGGACCCTGGGCACAGGAGGGATGGGGGGCAGGGAGGCACCTCTTGAAGCCGGGGTTGATGAGAGACTCCCCTGGACACCGCCTCTTGACCCCAGGTCCAGGGCCACCTCTCTGAGGATCTGGGTCTGGGGAAACAGGAGTGGGGGGGGCTGAGTCCAGCAAGACCCCAGGCCCACGACCCCCTACCACAAGGACAGAGCCTCTCTCTGGACTTTGAGGCTTGTTCTTGAGTTCCAGCACAGTCAGTGCGGCCCCAACCCGAGTCACAAGTGACAGGCCTTACCTGGTAAGAAGAGACGAGGCCCCGCCTGCCGGGCGCTCTTCCTGGGGCTGGTGGCCGTCTCCTCCGCTGCAGCAGCTGGGGGGTGGAAAGCAGGAATGGAGGCCCGG
>NW_011488481.1:15464-17572 GCF_000754665.1 Bison bison bison
GCCGCCAGGCGGTCCGGCGTGAAGCAGGTGCTCCAGAGCTCCGCGGCGTCCGTCACACTGCAGGGCAAGGGCAGTCAGGCCGAGCCGCCCGCGCCCCCTCGCAGCCCCGCGGGACCCGCTACTCACCAGAGGTTGAAGCCGCCGCGTTCCCCGGGCCCGCCGCCCTCCCCCTCGCAGTAGCACACGAAGCGCGGGGGTCCGGGGCCCGGCGGCAGCGTGCAGAGAGGCGGCGGCACCATGGCGCCTCGGCGGGCGGAGGGATCCGGCGGGCAGGGCTCCGGGGCTGGGGCGCCTGCGGGCCCGGGGCGCCTGCCGATCTGCGGCGCCTGGGGACCTGGGGCGCCTGCGCGGGCAAAAGGCTTCCGGATCGGGGCGGGTGGGGCGGGGCTTAGCCCGGGGCGGAGCCTGCACCGTAGGGCGGGGCTTAGTCCGGGGCGGAGCCTGCGCCGTGGGGCAGGGCCGCAAGCACGGCTCGGGCTACCAGGCTCCTCTCACCGAACCTAGTCACCGTCTGGGGCTTGGCCCCCGGCGCACACTTGGGGGCCTCTTTGGACCTTCCCTTCTGCGCGCCCCCTGTCCCCGCTGAGTCCGGGGTTCCCCCCTTGGCGCAAGCCCTGAGGGGGCGCAGGCCTCTCCAGCCACCACTTTGGGCTCAGATCTCTTTGACCCCCCTTCTCTGGTCCCTGCGGCCTCCCCCTAGCCTCCGCACCCCTCTTCCTGTGTCAACTGGAACAAGTCAAATACAAAACAGAATAAAGTATGATAACCCGCGCCAGCCTTCCGCCCCTCGTTCATTCGCTCCGCCATGTTTAGCCAGCCCGCCTTCCTTGCCGGTGTTGTCCCGGCCCGTAGCTCACCTTGATCAGTAGCCGGGTCTCTGATCTCCTAGAGCTGGGGAGTGCTCACGGGATGGACAATGAAGCATGAAGTCCTCAGGTCGTGCCCCGTGCCCTTTGAGCTGTGACCTGGAAGAAGAGAGGAATGGAGCACTCCAGGAAAGGGGGCACCAGGCAGAGGGGGCGGCCTCTGCAGAAACCCTGCTGTGGACAGAGAACAGCTCTGCTCCGGGCTTTGCGAGGCCAGGGTGACAGGACCGAGGCAAAAGGAGGGTGGCTGGCAGGTGGGTTTGTAAGCTGTCCTGATGGATTTCAAACATGCCTGCAGCTGAGCCTGCCCTGCTGGCTGCATCCTGTTTCACAACCTCCCCACCGCCCCCCTACTCCCCGCCAGGCTCCTGTCTTGGGTCTCTGCTCTGCCTGGCACCCCCTCCCCAGACCCTCCTTCAGGTCTTTACACAAAGGTCCCTTACCGGTGAGGCCTTCTCTTGTTTTATACCTGATTTCAGTACCCTGCCCAACATCCCATGTCCTCTCTCCTCTGTTTTTACTTGTTTTTCAGCTTGTCACTATACAAAGCGTCTTCTGATTTACGTGTGGTGACAGCAGCCTCTAAGATGGCCCCCAACCAAGTGCCTCCTAGTTTTGCACCTTTGGGTACCCCTCCCCTAAGCCTGCGCTGGATGGAGTCCCTCACAGATAGCCAATAGAATGTGTCAGAAGTGATGGACTGTCACTTCTGTCTTCCTCTGGAATTGCTAACACGGCACAAGGAGCCGGGTGGCAAAGGACCAAGGCCCAGCGTGGAGAAGCCCGGACACCGACTATCTCCTGGCGGAGCCTTCTGCTGGGAACACAGCCCCCACCAGAGGGCACACAGCCAGCTTCTGGCCCCTCAGAAATAGGCAGACAATGCACGCTGTTTTCAGCCGCTGAGTGCTGGGGGTAGTCTTTCAGCAGTGGTTACTAATACGGTTATTTATTCTCTTTCTTGCCCATTTTCACCATGAGGTTTACAAAGGGAGGACTTGCTGTCTGTGTCATTCGCCATTGTATTCTCGAGTGTAAAGATGGGCTTGATAAAGGACAGAAATGGTATGGACCTAACAGAAGCAGAAGATATTAAGAAGAGATGGCAAGAATACACAGAAGAACTGTACAGAAAAGATCTTCACGACCCAGATAATCACGATGGTGTGATCACTGACCTAGAGCCAGACATCCTGGAATGTGAAGTCCAGTGGGCCTTAGAAAGCATCACTACGAACAAAG
>NW_011488481.1:18880-19174 GCF_000754665.1 Bison bison bison
CCAAAATCACTGCAGATGGTGACTGCAGCCATGAAATTAAAAGACGCTTACTCCTTGGAAGGAAAGTTATGACCAACCTAGATAGCATATTCAAAAGCAGAGACATTCCTTTGCCAACAAAGGTCCGTCTAGTCAAGGCTATGGTTTTTCCTGTGGTCATGTATGGATGTGAGTTGGACTGTAAAGAAGGCTGACCAACAAAGAATTGATGCTTTTGAACTGTGGTGTTGGAGAAGACTCTTGAGAGTCCCTTGGACTGCAAGGAGATCCAACCAGTCCATTCTGAAGGAGATC
>NW_011488481.1:19274-20741 GCF_000754665.1 Bison bison bison
TTACTCAAATTCATGTTCAACGAGTTAGTGATGCCATCCAACCATCTCATCCTGTCGTCCCCTTCTCTGCCTGCCCTGAGTCCCAGCATCAGGGTGTTTTCTAATGGCTGGAACATAGAGATATTTAATAAATATACAAATGAATGAATGCAGAGTGGGGAGCTGTTGGCAGGTTTAAGCTGGAGTGGGATGGAAGTGGCCATTCTGATTTTTGTGTATAAAGCCCATGTTGAATGTCATGAGGCGGGGGGATCAAGGGTTTCAGGGGTGAAGGCAAGGGGGGCAGGGAGAATAGTAGAGGGCTGCTGAGTTCCTAGGGCAGAGCTGATGCAGGTGGGGCCGGGGCTCAGAGTGGGGTTGGAGAGAGGTAGCAGGGAGGAGGGGATGGATCGTGGATGACCCCTGCATTTCAGGAGGGTAGAAAAGCCCTTCCCAAGATGATTGGGGCAGGGCAGGATTGGAGGAGACCTGGGGCCTCTCCTTTTTCACGGAATTCCTGACATGACTGTATGTCTGATGGAGGTGAGTGAAAGCTGCTGTGCTTGCAAGAGTCTAGTCTAGATGATCAGGCCGGGAGGTGTGAGTGTGGCATCACCAACGCCTTGTCGTCCAGTCGCTAGGTCGTGTCCACCTCTTTGCGACCCCACTGCGGCACATCAGGCTCCTCTGTCCTCTGCTATCTCCTGGAGTTTGTTCAGACTCGTGTCCATTGAATTGAGTCAGTGATGTTATCTAAGCATTGACTCCTCTGCTATCCCTTTCTCCTTTTGCCTTCAATTTTTCCTAGCATCAGGCTCTTTTTCAATGAGTTGGCTCTTCACACCAGGTGACTAACATACTGAAGCTTCAGCTTCAGTAGAACTTCCAATGAATATTCAGGGTTAATTTCCCTCAGGACTGACTGGTTTGGTCTCCTTGCAGTCCAAGGGACCCTCAACAGTCTTCTCCAACACCGCAGTTCAGAAGCGTCAATTCTTTGGCACTCAGCCTTCTTTATTGCTCAGCTTTCACATCCATACGTGACCCCTGGAAAAACCCCAGCTGTGACCACTTGGACCTTTGTTGGCGAAGTCGCATCTCTGCTTTTTAATGCGCGGTCTAGGTTTGTCCTACTGTTTCTTCCAAGGAGCAAGCTGTTGTGATTTCATGGCTGCGGTCACCGTCCGCAGTGATTTTGGAGACCAAGTAAAGAAAAGCTGGCACTGTTTTCTATTTTTTCCCCAACTATTTGCCATGAAATGATGGGACCGTGATCAATGCAAAGAAATAGAGGGGAAAAAATAGAACTGAAAGACTAAAGATCTGTTCAAGAAAATTAGAGATACCAAGGGAACATTTCATGCCAAGACAGATGGGCACAATAAAGGACAGAAATGGTATGGACCCAACAGAAGCAGAAGATATTACAAAGAGGTGGGAAGAATATACAGAAGAACTATACAAAAAGGATCTTCATGACCCAGATAA
>NW_011488481.1:24134-24926 GCF_000754665.1 Bison bison bison
TCTGAAGTCTGTGTCTTAGAACAGTGGATGCAGAAGAGCACACTCGAGCCGGAGAGAATTAAACATGCACTCTGGGGAGACATGGTTGATGCAAGAATTAAGGCATGGGGGAGTGATTCTGGATTATACGCAATTTGACTTAAACTTTATGCTAATTAGAGCAGCCTGTCTTATGGCCTGTTGAACATTAACTGTGTACCTGCTTTAACACACTGAGGAGGGAGGGGGAAATGCATTACCTGATTGTTTAGAATGTCCACTCTGAATACAGGGATAAATGCCACCTCCTGCCCCTTCCTCCCCAGCGACAGTGCTATATTCCTTCGAAGATGAGATTCCCTCCCCAGACACCAAGGTCACGCTGACTGGCTGTGCACCTGCTAATCTGTCTTCGGACCTTGAGAAAATGTAACCCCGTCATGTTTGGTGTTTGCTGTTCTGACAAGATATAAAACTGGTGCAGGCATCCACGCTGGACCCGGGGGGCCATTGTGGGTGTGGTTTCAGACAGCTCCTGCCTCACTGGGAACTTGAGTTTTTAAACTGTATCAGACTCAAGGTCATCCCCAACTGCTCTTTGCTAGTCCTCCCACCTGCGACCTTATGGTCTCAAGGTCCCTCCTTGTAACTTTGTATTTTGGGCCCCACTGATTCTTGCTCTACAAACAGCCTTCCTCCTTGTCAGCTTCAACCCTGATTCCTGACAGTTTCTGTATCTTTGCAGTTTTTGCCTGTATAAACGTCCCTCCGCGTTTTGCAGCCTGGGGAGCACAATTCAAGTGCTTCTAAAAT
>NW_011488482.1:0-329 GCF_000754665.1 Bison bison bison
CTGACTCATTTGAAAAGACCCTGATGCTGGGAAAGATTGAGGGCAGGAGGAGGAGGGGATGACAGAGGATGAGATGGTTGGATGGCATCACCAACTCGAGGGACATGGGTTTGGATGGACTCTGGGAGTTGGTGATGGACAGGGAGGCCTGGTGTGCTGTGTTTCATGGGGTTGCAAACAGTCAGAGACTACTGAGTGACTGAACTGAACTGAAGAATGTGTTTCTTCCAGGTTATGCATTTTGTTGCCATATAGTTGTTCATGATGGTCTCTTATAATCCTTTATATTTCTGCATTGTCTGTTGTAACCTTTCCTTTTTCATTTCTAA
>NW_011488482.1:429-996 GCF_000754665.1 Bison bison bison
CTTTATTTCTTTTTCATTTATTTCTGCTCAGATATTTATGATTTCTTTCCTTCTGCTAATCTTGGGTTTTTTTTTTCTTTTTCCAGTTGTTTTAGGTATAAAGTTAGATTGTCTATTTGATGTTTTTCTTGTTTCTTGAGGTAGGGTTGTATGTCTACAAACTCCCCTCTTAGAACTGCTTTTGCTGTATACTGTAGATTTTGAACTGTCATGTTTTCATTGTCATTTGTTCCCAGGATATGTTTGATTTCCCTTTTTTATTTCCTCAGTAACCTGTTAGTTATTTAGAAATGTATTATTTAATCTCCATGCGTTTGTGTTTTACAGTTTTTTTTTTCTTGTAATTGATATATGCATTTGTGTTTTACAGTTTTGTTTTTTTTTTTTCTTGTAATTGATATCTAGTCTCATAGCATTGTGGTTGGAAAAGATGCTTGATACAATTTCAGTTTTCTTAAATTTACTGAGGTTTGATTTGTGACCAAGATGTAGTCTATTTTGGAGAATGTTCCATGTGCACTTGAGAAGAAGGTGTATTCTTCTGCATTTGGATGGAATGTCCTGAAG
>NW_011488482.1:4421-5807 GCF_000754665.1 Bison bison bison
AGGCTACCACAGATCAGCTGCTTCACTCTCAGCCTTAAATGTTTCTCTTGTGACCCAGATAATTACCTTGATGTGGGAATTGGACCCCTGTTTCAGTTCCCCCACCCACCGAGGGCAGGTCCAGTCCTACTAACACTCCTGTTTTCCCTCTTAGTTCCTTCATCCTACTGAGTTTTGTTTGGTTCTATATATTCTTTTCTGGTGGTCAGGTACTCCTATCAGCTCTCAGCCGGTGTTCTGCAAGCACTTCTATCCTACTTCTCTGCCATCTTGTTCTCCTTCCAGTCTTCTCTGGATTCCATTCTTGATTACGGTCTCTTATTTATCCCACATAGACAATTACTTGCCCAATTCCTGTAAGTACTAATATCAAAATATATTTCAAATTCTATTTTTTATCTTTATTCTTGCCATCTCCATGCAAGCTACCATCATCTAATTCTAGGGCACTAGAATTTATGTATTATTTATGAGTATTTACTAAATATTATACAGAATAACAAACTGGGCAGAATTTGTTTTTAGGATTTCAAATTAACTGTAAACAGTAATTTTCAACTCCTAGAGTTCTGAAGTTATAAGGATAAGAGGTAAAAGTCAAATGTAAAAGAAATATTCTAAACTAAAAAAAAGAAGTCTTAATTTTTCTCCCTCAATAGAACTGCATGATGCCTGGGTATCTAGAGGAGGTGAGCCAGTAAATTGAAAACTTCTATTTCAGGTTCAGATTTTGATTTCTAATAATCCCATTTATCCTTTTATTTAGTTATTCAGAGTCTTTTGGTGAGAAGAAAAAGAATCCAAATTAACTTTTATATTATATAATCATAACTAAAATTTTCTTTAGCCAGTTACAAAATTTTGCATTAGGTGAATGAATGTGTGCATGTATACACACATATGTAAAAACATACATAGATATTAATATTCTGAATAGCAAATTATTATGCTGCTAAATAAATAGATGTCATCCTTCAGAGTGAGAAATTTTAATGTTGGTAGGAAGCTGTTCTTATGTGGGCAGACCAGATGAGGAACAGCAGCCTAAGATACACCATAGATGTTCTTCTTTTAACTTTTTATGTTATATTGGAGTATAGCCAGTTAACAAAGTTATGATCGTTTCAGGTGGACAGTAAAGGGACTCAGCTGTACATATACATGTATCCATTCTTCCCCAAACTCCCCTCCTATCCAGGCTGCTACATAACATTGAGCAAAGTTCTCTGTGCTATACAGTAGATTCTTGTTGGTTAACCATTTTAAATATAGCAGTGGAGAAGGAAATGGCAACCCACTCCAGTACTCTTGCCTGGAAAATCCCATGGACGGAGGAGCCTGGTAGGCTACAGTCCATGGGATCGCAAAGAGTCGGACACGAATGAG
>NW_011488482.1:9257-10666 GCF_000754665.1 Bison bison bison
TTATTTACAGACACAATATTAACATAACACTTGTTCTAATGACTGGCTTCCTCTGGCTGTCTCTAAAGCATGTGGGAAAAGTGAAGATTTATGATTATTATCTATGTATAAAGAAATAGAGAGCTGACTTCTAATTCAATAAACCTGCTTCTTAAGGGAAGAAAAGAAACCAATTTTTAAACTTTCCTAGTATGAGGGAGATTAGATTGAGTTTTTATGTGCCATTCTTTTTCCTATTTATTTATTTTTTATTTTGGTGAAAAGATTTTAAGAAACTTGTAAGATAATTTTTAGCTTATTCTTTCTTCCTGTATACTATGCTTCTTTTCAGTAGAATCCTCAGGAAGACCCTCTGTGCTCCAGACAGACCACTTTCCCAAGGATTGTACTTGATCCTTAAAGTGCAAGAGTTGTGACAAACACCTAGCATATTTGACATTCCAACAGTCTGGCTAGGATTTCTGGTCTTGGGGCATTAGCCTTTTTTATTGAAGTCTGTGCCATGTGATTAAACCAGTCTAGTTTTTCTGGACATCCTCTGCAGGCATAAAATGGGGCAAAAGGGCTTGAAGTCCCTCTCTTGGGGTAACACTGGAGTTTTATTGCTGTGTATGTTATATAAAATGCTATGTACAAGCCTATAAATATCACTTTGAAAAGCAGGGAAAATAATAGCAAATTGCTAATGAATGCTTGATAGTATGTAAATGTAGTGGTACACTTTATATATATTTTGGTAGTAGAGTTGTCTTAGTCCATTCATGGCACTAGAACAGAATACCATAGACTGGGTGGTTATAAACAACAGAAATTTATTTTTCATAGATTTGAGGGCTGGAAATTTCAAGATCAAAGTGCCAGCTGATTCAGTGTCTGGTGAAGACCAGTTTCCTGATTTATATAGATAGATGACTCTCTTCTAGCTGAGTCCTTACATGGAGTAAAGAGCAAGGGAACTCCCTGGGGTCTCTCTTTAAGGCCACTAATCACCTCCCAAAAGCCCCACCTCCATGTACCATCACGTTGGGGATTAGGCTTCAATATTATAGTTTTGAGTGGAGAGAACACAAACATTTAGTCTATAGCAGGGATAGTTTAGGTCAATCTACATTGGCATGCAAATTTGGCCAAAATTAGTTTGAGGGTAAGGGACCCAAAGCCAAATCGCCTGGATTTGAATCCTGGTTCTCTCACTTACCAGCTCTGTGACTTTGAGCAGTTTACTTAATCTCTTTTAGACTTTTTCTTCATCTGTAAAATGGGCATTATGATAGTATCTATCTTCCTAAAGTAGGTTGTTGTGAGGATTAGTCAAGTTAATTCATGTGAGGTGCTGTGAACGTGGCCTGCTGCTGCTGCTGCTGCTAAGTCACTTCAGTCGTGCCCGACTCTGTGCAACCCCATAGCTG
>NW_011488483.1:0-793 GCF_000754665.1 Bison bison bison
GTCTTGCTTTTTCCATGATCCAGCGGATATTGGCAATTTGATCTCTGTTTCCTCTTCTTTTTCTAAAATCAGCTTGAACATCTGGAAGTTTATGGTTCACGTATTGCTGAGGCCTGGCTTGGAGAATTTTAAGCATTACTTTACAAGCATGTGAGATGAGTGCAAATGTGCAGCAGTTTGAGCATTCATTGGCACTGCCTCTCTTTGGTATTGGAATGAAAACTGACCTTTTCCAGTCCTGTGGCCACTGCTGAGTTTTCCAAATTTGCTAGCAGCACTAGCATATTGAGTGCAGCACTTTCACAGCACCATCTTTCAGGATTTGAAATAGGTCAACTGGTATTCCATCTCCTCCACTAGCTTTGTTCATAGTGCTGCTTCCTAAGGCCCACTTGACTTCACATTCCAGGATGTCTGGCTCTAGGTCAGTGATCATACCATCGTGATTATCTGGGTTGTGAAGATTTTTTTTTGTGTGTGTGTACAGTTCTTCTGTGTATTCTTGCCACTTCTTAATATCGTCTCCTTCTGTTAGGTCCCTACCATTTCTGTCCTTTATTGAGCCCATATTTGCATGAAATATTCCCTTTGTATCTCTAATTTTCTTGAAGAGATATCTAGTCTTTCCCATTCTATTGTTTTCCTCTATTTCTTGTACACTGATTGCTGAGGAAAGCTTTCTTAGCTCTCCTTGCTATTCTTTGGCACTCTGCATTCAGATGCTTATATCTTTCCTTTTCTCCTTTGCTTTTCACTTCCGTTCTTTTCACAGCTATTTGTAAGGCCTCCTCAG
>NW_011488483.1:4627-5435 GCF_000754665.1 Bison bison bison
ATGAATAATACTTCAATCCTTACCTCCCATTTTCTTTTACCTCAGTGACTGCTTTAGGTGTGTAATGAAGTCTAAATCTATTGGAGCATTCACCTATGTTAAGCTATCTATGTCAGGCACTGCGTTAGCTGTGTTTATGTTCATCATCTCATTTATTCCTCATATCAATTCTCAAGGTAATTATATTTTTCAATACACAGTTGTTAAAATTGGATTTAGAGAGTTAAAGTAACTTGTCAAATATTCTGCAGCCAGAATGCCACAGAATCATAAACTGAATCCAAGTTTTCTAGACTTTGTTCCCATTAGGCCGTGTGCAAAAAATATAGCCAAATAATTTTTAGGAGACCAGTTTAAATTAAAATTGTGTTCTAGACAAGTTCCAGACAAAAATTGTAATATATTATGGCAAAAGTTACAATAGAACCTCTCATTATTGTACTACAATGCACAGATTTCTTCAATTTATTCCTTTTCGTTTCCATATCCACAAATTGCTCCTCCTATCCCCAGTTTTGAAATGGGGTCTGGTCTGCTTTGAACAGCAGCACATCAAGGGTGACATGAATGTTAATATTAATAGCATGACACAGCTATATGGAGAAAGATTAACCTTGTCACCATGGGGTAGACAGGTTTGAAGAGTTCAGAGAGGTGCTTCTAAAACTAACTAGCAACACTTTTTGTGCTATTTCAAAAGGGTTCCCATGGCTGAATAAACTCTTCACAAGCCCTTGCCACATATTTGCATATTAAAGACATAGGAAGTCCTTCTCTAAATAAACCTGTTTCCCCTCTGGGCATGTCT
>NW_011488484.1:0-429 GCF_000754665.1 Bison bison bison
AACAATACAGTAGATTCAACACGTTAAAAACTCATGAGCCAAGAAGGCAGCTAAGCGGCCCTGTATGAAGTCGGAGCATAGCATTGAGGAAATGGTCCAGAGTGCAGCACAGAGTGCAGACAGGGAGATTCAGGAGAGGCGGGCCTGTGCTGAGGGCCAGTGTGGTATCTGTTGTAAGTGTCAGACGGGAAGACGCTCACGACAGACAGCAACGGCTGAGGAAGCAAATAACGGAGCCTCCTTTACTGATGAGAACCGACCTGCGAAGGGCTGGGACTCATGCATGTGCACGTGACACCCGAGGGCCGCCCTGCTGGGCTCCTGACTGAGACTCGGTGCTCATACTTAGGGGCCTGGGCGGGATCAGCGGCCAGGGATCCAGACACGGCACACTTGAGCTAAAGACCCCACACCCTGCAACGGAGAGCC
>NW_011488484.1:4513-5046 GCF_000754665.1 Bison bison bison
AGCCCCGGTACCCCACCCTTCTGAGTGTCCCCCCCACTGCCTCCAGAAGTCTCAGTGACCCCCGGGGGCACCGCCTCTCCTGCTCACAGATGGCCTGGTCCTGGGAGTCTGTGGCTGGGCTGGAGCTGAGGAGGAGACACTGTGTCAGGGGGAGAAGGTGGGGTGCTGTGGGTGGGGCTCTGGGGGCGTCAGGGCAGGGGTTACCTGCTCTGCGGGCCCCTGTCCTCGGGCCCTGGGTCTGCGGCCCCTGTGGGAGGTCGGAAATCAGCCTCGGCCTGGGCTGGGACCCGGGACAGAGGCTCCGCCCCGGGGACGTGGTGCCCACGCCCTCCACGTGGGATTCAGGAGGAGAGAAGGCAGCCTGGGCTCGTGGTGCGTGTGTCAGTTCGTGACATTGAGAAGGAGGGGAATGGCTTAAATGAGTGCACGTGGGTGACAGTGGGTGTTTTTTTCCACTAGATTTTCAGATTTGAGATTCTGGAAAAATTTTTAAATGAAATACCGTTGACTTGTAACATATTAGTTTCAGGCAT
>NW_011488485.1:0-183 GCF_000754665.1 Bison bison bison
TATCTCCTTTCAAAGACAATGGGCTGATTTTCTGGGTGCCTGATGTCCTCTGCCGGCATTCAGAAGTTGTTTTGTGGAATTTACTCAGCGTTCAAATGTTCTTTTGATGAATTTGTGGGGGAGAAAGTGGTCTCCCCCTCCTATTCCTCCACCATTTTAGGACTGTCCCTTGACCTCTTCTTA
>NW_011488485.1:4194-5926 GCF_000754665.1 Bison bison bison
AGTTTCACTGAGTTAGACAAGGCTGTGGTCCGTGTAATTAGATTGACTACTTTTCTGTGATTATGGTTTGTGTGTCTGCCCTTTGATGCCTCTCGCAACACCTACTCTCTTACTTGGGTTTCTCTTACCTTGGACGTAGGGTATGTCTTCACGGCTGCTCCAACGAAGTGCAGCCACTGCTACTTACCTCCTGACAGCCACCCCTCCTGACCTTGAACGTGGAGTAGCTCCTCTCGGTCCTCCTGCTCCCGTGCAGCCACAGCTCATTGAACGTGGGGTTGCTCTTCTTGGCTGCCACTCGTGACCTCAGAAATGGGGTAGCTCCTCTCAGTCACTCCAAGAGTCTTGCCCTGAGAACCCCATACACAGTATAAAAAGGCAAAATGATAGGATTCTGAAAGAGGAACTCCCCAGGTCAGTAGGTGCCCAATATGCTACTGGAGATCAGTGGAGAAATAACTCCAGAAAGAATGAAGGGATGGAGCTAAAGCAAAAACAATACCCAGTTGTGGATCTGACTGGTTACAGAAGCAAAGTCCGATGTTGTAAAAAGCAATATTGCATAGGAACCTGGGATATTAGGTCCATGAATCAAGACAAATTGGAAGCGGTCAAACAGGAGATGGCAAGAGTGAAGGTCGACATTCTAGGAATCAGCAAACTAAAATGGACTGGAATGGGTGAATTTAACTCAGATGACTATGATATCTACTACTGTGGGCAGGAATCCCTTAGAAGAAATGGAGTAGCCATCATGGTCAACAAAAGAGTCTGAAATGCAGTATTTGGATGCAATCTCAAAACGATAGAATGATCTCTGTTCATTTCCAAGGCAAACCATTCAATATCACAGTAATTCAAGCCTATGCCCCAACTAATAGTGATGAAGAAGCTGAAGTTGAACGGTTCTATGAAGACTTACAAGACCTTTTAGAACTAATATCCAAAAAAGATGTCCTTTTCATTACAGGGGACTGGAATGCAAAAGTAGGAAGTCAAGAAACACCTGGAGTAACAGGCAAATTTGGCCATGGAATACAAAATGAAGCAGGGCAAAGGCTAATAGAGTTTTTCCAAGAGAACTCACTGGTCATAGCAAAACCCTCTTCTGACAACACAAGAGAAGACTCTACACATGGACATCACCAGATGGTCAAAACCGAAATCAGATTGATTATATTCTTTGCAGCCAAAGATAGCTATACAGTCAGCAAAAACAAGACCAGGAGCTGACTGTGGCTCAGATAATGAGTTCCTTATTGCCAAATTCAGACTTAAAATGAAGAAAGCATGGAAAACCACTAGACCATTCAGGTATGACCTAAAATCAAATTCCTTATGATTATACAGTGGAATTGAAAAATAGATTTAAGGGACTAGATTTGAGAGATAGAGTTCCTGATGAACTAGGTGACATTGGTGACATTGTACAGGAGACAGGGATCAAGACCATCCCCATGGAAAAGAAATGCCAAAAGCAAAATGGCTGTCTGGGGAGGCCTGACAAATATCTGTGAAAAGAAGAGAAGTGAAAAGCAAAGGAGAAAAGGAAAAGTACAAGCATCTGAATGCAGAGTTACAAAGAATAGCAAGAAGAGATAAGAAAGCCTTCCTCAGTGATCAATACAAAGAAATAGAGGAAAACAACAGAATGGGAAAGACTAGAGATCTCTTCAAGAAAATTAGAGATACCAAGGGAACATTTCATGCAAAGATGGGCTCAATAAAGGAC
>NW_011488485.1:8949-9488 GCF_000754665.1 Bison bison bison
GACAGGAAAAACCTTGACTTCTCAAGCTAGGGGCCCCAGAGGATTTGGATCTAGTGATCTAGCTTTTTGAGTGCAGGAAATTACAGCTTCTAGGCCTTTAAAAGATGTTTTAATTCAAGGAAATAAAATGTCAGGGCTCTTAGATACTGGAGCAGACGTCTCTTGCATTGCTGGAAAAGATTGGCTCTCGTCCTGGCTGACATGCTTGACCAGTGCCGGCCTGGCAGGAATAGGGTCAGTGCCTTCGGTTGCTAACAGCTCACAAATTTTGACATGGTCAGATGAGAAGGGGACACTAGGCACTTTTTGTCCATATGTGGTTCCTTCAGTACCTTTTTCTTTATGGGGGAGAGATATATTATCTAAGATGGGAATGCTTTTATATAGCCCAGATGAAAAGGTTACTAATCAAATGCTGCAAATCAGGTATAATCCTGATAAGGGGCCTGGTAAAGATCAGCAGGGAATTGTTTCGCCATTAGAGGTGGTTCCTAACAAGAACAGAGAAGGTCTGGGAAATTGAAATTTATGCTAGAGGC
>NW_011488485.1:9588-10651 GCF_000754665.1 Bison bison bison
CTAGAGGCTGTTGCTCTTGCTGCCGACCCTATTACCTGGAAATCTGATGATCCGGTAAGGGTAGAGCAATCGCCTTTAACTGCTGAAAGGTTACAGGCAGCTGAGGATTTAGTTATGGAACAACATATAGAACCTTCTAATAGCCCATGGAATACTCCTATTTTTGTTATTAAGAAAAAATCAGGAAAATGGAGATTGTTACAAGATTTGAGAGCTGTAAACACAACTATGGAAGACATAGGGGCCCTCCAGCCAGGCCTCCCTTCCCCAGTGGCTGTGCCTTTTCAGTATAACATGATAGTTATAAATATACAGGATTGTTGCTTTACCATTCCCCTGGCTGATCAGGATTATAAATGGTTTGCTTTCAGTCTCCCTTTAGCTAATTTAAAACAGCCCTATAGAAGGTTTCAATGGAAGGTTTTGCCTCAGGGAATGAAAAATTGCCCCACCTTGTGTCAGAAATTTGTAGACCAAGCTGTGCAGAATGTTAGAGGAAAGTATAAAGATCTATATTTGATACATTATATGGATGATATTTTGGCAGCTCATAAGGACAGAGCCTTGTTGCAACAAATTTTATCTGAATTGATTGAGGACTTGGAAAGCTGGGGTTTAAAGATAGCTCCAGATAAGATACAAGTAAATCCTCCTTTTTCTTATTGAGGGAGGGTAGTAAACACCCATACAGTGAGTCATGCCCCTTTGCAGCTGCGGAGAACTCGTTTACTAAACTCAAATGATTTCCAGAAATTATTAGGGGATATTAATTGGATACACCCATATTTAAAACTGACTACTGCAGATTTTTTTAATTAATTTAATTTAATTTTTTTAACTTTACAATATTTTATTGGTTTTGCCATATATCAAAATGAATCCGCCACAGGTATACATGTGTTCCCCATCCCGAACCCTCCTCCCTCCTTCCTCCCCATACCATCACTCTGGGTCATCCTAGTGCACCAGCCCCAAGCATCCAGTATCATGCATTGAACCTGGACTGGTGACTCCTTTCATATATGATATTATACATGTTTCAATGCCATTCTCCCAAATCATC
>NW_011488485.1:12272-12427 GCF_000754665.1 Bison bison bison
CAATATATAATGAATAATGCAATAAATGATATCAAAAACACTCTGGAAGCAACAAATAGTAGAATAACAGGCAGAAGATAGGATTAATGAAGTAGAAGATAGAATGGTAGAAATAAATGAATCAGAGAGGAAAAAAGAAAAATGAATTAAAAGAA
>NW_011488485.1:13609-14552 GCF_000754665.1 Bison bison bison
TTGCTTTAGGTGTTGAATTAGGTTATTTATTTGACTTTTTTCTTGTTTCTTGAGGTGTGCCTGTATTGCTATGAACTTTCCCCTTAGGACTGCTTTTACCATGTCCCACAGGTTTTGGGTTGTTGTGTTTTCATTTTCATTCGTTTCTATGCAAATTTTTATTTCTTTTTTAATTTCTTCTGTAATTTGTTGGTTATTCAGCAGTGTGTTTTTCAGCCTCCATATGTTGGAATTTTTAATAGTTTTTCTCCTGTAATTGAGATCTAATCTTACTTCATTGTAGTCAGAAAAGATGCTTGGAATGATTTCAATTTTTTTGAATTTACCAAGGCTAGATTTATGGCCCAGGATGTGATCTATCCTGGAGAAGGTTCTGTGTGCGCTTGAGAAAAAGCTGAAATTCATTTTTTGGCATGAAATGTCCTATAGATATCAATTAGGTCTAACTGGTCTATTGTATCATTTAAAGTTTGTGTATCCTTGTTAATTTTCTGTTTAGTTGATTTATCCATAGGTGTGAGTGGGGTATTAAAGTCTCCCACTATTATTGTATTATTGTTAATTTCTCCTTTCATACTTGTTAGCATTTTTCTTACATATTGTGGTGCTCCTCTGTTGGGTGCATATATATTTATAATTCTTATATCTTCTTCTTGGATTGATCCTTTGATCATTATGTAGTGACCTTCTTTGTCTCTTTTCACAGCCTTTGTTTTAAATTCTATTTTGTCTGTTATGCGTATTGCTACTCCTGCTTTCTTTTGGTCTCTATTTGCATGGAAAATCTTTTTCCAGCCCTTCAATTTCAGTCTGCATGTGTCCCCTGTTTTGAGGTGGGTCTCTTGTAGACCACGTATGTAGGGGTCAAGGATTGAGAAGATGCAAGAAAGGTTTAACAAGGACCTAGAAGAAATTTAAAAAGAGTCAATATATAATGAATAAT
>NW_011488485.1:14662-15048 GCF_000754665.1 Bison bison bison
CAGCCCAGATTATTGTACCCAGCAAGGATCTCATTCAAATATGAAGGAAAAATCAAAAGCTTTACAGACGAGCAAAAGCTGAGAGAATTCAACACCACCAAACCAGCTCTCCAACAAATACTAAAAGATCTTCTCTAGACAGGAAACACAAAAATGGTGTATAAATTCAAATCCAGAGTAATAAAGTAAATGGCAAAGGGATTTACTGCAGATTTAAAGCCTTTGTTTGATTGCTTAAAAAGCAATCCTAATCCCAGTTCTAAGAGAAAGTTGACTAATGAGGCATAGTCGGCTCTTGTCATATTGATGTATGGCAAAACCAATACAATATTGTAAAGTAATTAACCTCCAATTAAAATAAATAAATTTATATTTAAAAAAATAAA
>NW_011488485.1:18523-18895 GCF_000754665.1 Bison bison bison
TTTGAAAATCTGGAGGGGTATCTTTCCCATGGATCCTTTTCTACAATAATGATTAATGCAGCCATGTGCCTATGCCTGTTAGTTCTGATTTGTGCCCTGGCTGAGAATACTCAGCCGAAGTGTTTCTGCTCTATCTACTGAGTTTCATACCTATTCTCTAAAAAATAAAAAAGCGGGAGATGTCGGGAGCCACGTTAGGCATTACTGAGAAAATGGAGGCACGGCCCCCAGCCACCTCTCCTCATTCCGCAAGCACAGACCTGGGATTAAGGAGTTAGGCCTTATAATTTTGACTTACCTTTTCCTCTCCTCAGCTGACTTGACTGAAAAGGAATATTAAGGTGTTTATTGTTCTTGAGAGGAGCATGAGAA
>NW_011488485.1:19062-19504 GCF_000754665.1 Bison bison bison
AAAACGAAGATCATGGGATCCGATCCCATCACTTCATGGGAAATAGACAGGGAAACAGTGGAAACAGTGTCAGATTTTATTTTTCTGGGCTCCAAAATCACTGCAGATGGTGACTGCGGCCGTGAAATTAAAAGACGCTTACTCCTTGGAAGGAAAGTTATGACCAACCTAGATAGCATATTGAAAAGCAGAGACATTACTTTGCCAACAAAGGTCATGTATGGATGTGAGAGTTGGACTGTGAAGAAAGCTGAGTGCCGAAGAATTGATGCTTTTGAACTGTGGTGTTGGAGAAGACTCTTGAGAGTCCCTTGGACTGCAAGGAGATCCAACCAGTCCATTCTGAAGGAGATCAGCCCTGGGTGTTCTTTAGAAGGAATGATGCTAAAGCTAAAACTCCAGTACTTTGGCCACCTCATGCGAAGAGTTGACTCATTGGAAA
>NW_011488486.1:0-115 GCF_000754665.1 Bison bison bison
TTCCCTCCTAAACCCCACCCTTCTGTGGTCCCCAGCATTCCAGTGCTCTTATTATCTGGTGACAGGCTGTTATTAGTTTTGCTCCTCCCAAAGCAGACTCTGAGACAAGGATGAG
>NW_011488486.1:522-2186 GCF_000754665.1 Bison bison bison
CCTCGAACAGTGTGGGTACCAGAGGCAGGACCTGCCCACTGCTGCTGCAGGTGAACTCAGAGATGGGCAGAGGGGTGTGGGGTCAACATTTACAGTAGCCATAGAAAAGCCTTGAGCTCCCACCAGCCCCTTCCTCGCCCAGGCTTTTCCTACCCCATTGCATATATGTGCATGCTAAGTCGCTTCAGTGGTGTCTGACTGAAGTCGCTACAGTGGAGCTGTAGCCCACCAGGCTCCTCTGTCCCTGGGATTCTCCAGGCAAGAATACTGGAGTGGGTTGCCATTTCCTTCTCCAATGCATGAAAGTGAAAAGTGAAAGTGAAGTCGCTCAGTCGTGTCCGACTCTTAGCAAGCCCATGAACTGCAGCCCACCAGGCTCCTCCGTCCATGGGATTTCCCAGGCAAGAGTACTGGAGTGGGGTGCCATTGCCTTCTCCACTACTCATGCCTAACTGCTAGTACCCTGCTTTTTTCCCCCATTCTCAGCCGATACCAAAACTCAGGCCCACGTCATTTCTCACCTAGAAATAATGACTTACTCATTGAATTGTCCCTCCCCCAAATTCTTATGTTGAAGCCCCAACCCCTAAGTCTCATCTCCAGGATGTGTCTGGAGATGAGACCTTCAAGGAGGCAGTTAAGGTTAAACGAGGTCCTAAGGGTGAGGCCCTAATCCCACAGAACTGATGTCCTTATAAAAAAAAAAAAAAGAAAGAACGAACTACTAGAGCTGATGACTGGAGCTCACATGCACATGCATTCTCTCTCCTGCAAGGAGAGGCCCTGTGAGGACCCAGTGAGGAGGTGGCCATCCATAAACTAGGAAGAGAGGCCTCAGGATAAATCAATTCTGCCGGCACCTTGATCTGGGAATTCCAGCCTCCAGAACTGTGAGAAAATAAACGTGTGCTGTTTCAGCCACCCAGCCTGGGATATTTTGTTCTGGCAGCCCCAGTTGACTGAGACACTTACCGATGGAACCCTCCACCTCCCATCTCATTTGCTCCATTTGTGAGTCACGTGACCTTTCCAGAAGGCAAATCTGACCCTGACAGTCCCCAGTGCAAACATTTTGGAGCGCTCTGCAGCACCTCCAGGATCTAACAGGGAGCCTTGACATTGGCCCCAAGGTCCCACACGTTCTATCTAGGAGTCCAGCCTTGTCCCTGATACTTCCTGGCTTGCTTTAGATATTCCAGCCACCCAAAACTATTTTTGGTTCCCCAATACTGGCACGTCCCTGAACTTACTCCTAAAGTGTCTTTCTCCCCCTTGTCTCCCTGACAAATCCCTGCTCCTTCCACAAGGGTCCCTGGCTCGCTCTTGACTCCTCTAGCCAGAGTTCCATGTGCCATGGCCTTCCCCTGGCTTCTAACATCTGCTGGAACTGAGTTTGTCCCCCTACCTGTCTGCCTGCCCTCCTACATATCCTGAGCATGAAGACCAGCATCTGGCCCACAGTAGATGCTCCCATATTCACTCAATTGATAAAGAAGAAAGGAATAAAGACTTGTTCTTTTATAGGTTGCCGAGTGTCATGATGGAAAGGAACTATACAGATGCCATGGGGACTTCCCTGGTGGTCCAGCAGCTATGACTCTGGGCTCCCAATGCAGCGGGCCTGGGTTCGATCCCTGGTCAGGAAACTAGATCCCACATGCTGC
>NW_011488486.1:4592-6850 GCF_000754665.1 Bison bison bison
GGGGGCAGGAGGAGAAGGGGACAACAGAGGATGAGATGGCTGGATGGCATCACCGACTTGATGGATGTGAGTCTGAGCGAACTCCGGGAGTTGGTGATGGACAGGGAGGCCTGGCATGCTGTGATTCATGGGGTCGCAAAGAGTCGGACACGACTGAGCGACTAAACTGAACTGAAAAGGTACAAGCTTCTCCCTACTCCAGCCCTCCTCCCCACTCATCTTGATTTCGCCTGAAGTGGTGAGAATATCCCATGGATTTGAAGCTAAAGATGCCAATTTCTAAGTAAAAGATAACAAATCACATTTGAAAGCCCATTTCAAACTCCTTGAGCTTGGGAGAGTTAATGCTAAAAAAAATAAAAAATAAAAACTCTCATTCGCACATGGGCACACACACAGACATACACATACCACAACACACATACAGTGTGAACATGGAGTGTATACAACACACAACACACAAACATAATACACACGTACATATGACCTACTTAATGCATGCAAACAGGGGTACACAACCCACATAACGAACGCAGCACATGCATACAACACATACACACACATACCAGAGGTGTGCACACACTTACACACCACCACCACCTCATTTCTCCCAGTCCCTTGCCCACCTGGGCAGGAGGTGATGTCTGGGACAGGCATGGCACCAGCTCCTATCTTGTCAGCAGATCGAGGCTGCTCTGAGTGCCATGCCAAAGAGAAGGTTATGCCAGTTCATTTCCACCAGGCGTTTTATCCGACTTTGCTCATTTCTTTCTCATGCCTCAGTATTAATTAGCCCCAGGATTTAAATCTGATGCATTAGGCAAAAACAATTCTAAATGCTTTTGGAGAAACAAGTTCCAAATTAGCTGTAGCTGAACGTGCATCTATTTGAAAGGCAGGCAGCATGAACACTGACAGCATAAAAAATAGAAGCAAAACCCTCTAAGAGGGAAGGCCAAGATCAGCAGTGTTTGCTGACTGCCTGGTTCACAGCCCAGCCCTGGCACAGGCAGTGGGGCAGGTTCCCCAACCACCAGAGGGTAGAAAGAGAAAAAAGACATTTTCCATCTAGGTTACAGGTAAGGAGGGGACAGCAACAGCCATTCTTTCTCCTTCCTGCTTTCCCATCCCCAGCCCTCTTACATCTTTGGAACACACAGCCTTGCCTGGAAATCTAGAAAAGATCAATTCTCCTAAGCATGCTATAGGCAAATATCCATCTCCAATTTCTCCCCGTTCCAAGCAGTCATTTTCCTTACCTGCCTTATCCTCTGAATGGCCCATAGCGTGTAGGGTGAGGTAGCCCATTGTGGGACCTTTCAACCTAGCTTAACACCTCCCACCAGTCTCTGATTGGTGAAGCTGTCTTCCCCCTCAGGAAGAATGGAAGTTCCTTAAATGCAGGTATGTGGCACCTTTGTGGTTAGGGACCCCAGGCTTGGGATTATTTTCGGTGTACCGTTGTCTAGCTGGTTGTATCAGCCTGAGTTGATGGGGAAGCAGAATCCCTCTGAACAACTAGAGAAGGGGGAGTTGCAATAGTGATCAGCCCCTAGATGCAGTGGAAGGAGCTGGTTAAGCAGTCTCTACCTGGATACCACTCCTGTGCCTGGTGATGGCTCAGAAGCCAGCAGTCAGGGAGGTAAGATGGATGTGAAGCGAGGGAGGCCAAGGGCAGGCTGAACCTGCCAGGACAAGCGGGGACTTGCATCTCTCTCTCACCACCTCCAACCTCAAAGGCACAGAATGACCTGCAGGCCAGGCAGGTGGCCTCTAGCTGGAAGCCACACATGCACCTGCCTGCCCCAGGGCTTGGAGGAGCGGTGGGGAGGAGGTCTGTGGGCGCTGCAGGGGCCACCATCCCACACCAGCCATGGAAGTGGCTGCTCCTTCACTCCCACCTTCCAAGTCTCATGCACATCTCTCCCGTGTCCAACCCTAACCCAGAAATATAGAGGAAAGTGAATTCTAGAAGACATCACTCAGTCTCATTCAGTCAGTTCAGTCGCTCAGTCATGTCCGACTCTTTGCGACCCCATGAATCAAAGCATGCCAGGCCTCCCTGTCCATCACCAACTCCCAGAGTTCATTCAAACTCACATCCATTGAGTCGGTGATGCCATCCAGCCATCTCATCCTCTGTCGTCCCATTCTCCTTCTGCCCCCAGTCCCTCCCAGCATCAGGGTCTTTTCCAATGAGTCAACTCTTCACATGAGGTGGCCAAAGTATTGGAGTTTCAGCTTTAGCATCAGTCCTT
>NW_011488486.1:7752-8795 GCF_000754665.1 Bison bison bison
CTTTCAGAATTTTCCACAGTTTATTGTGATCCACACAGTCAAAGGCTTTGGCATAGTCAATAAGCAGAAATGAGTCAGTCTCATTAGGTGACTGCAAAACCATCAACTGGAAAATTACTTCCTGGTCTACTCAGTGCCCCCTACTCGCTCACGTTTGCACCCGATAGTTTATCGGGTGGGTAGGTTATTGGTCTATCAGCCAACTACTGCTGCATAACAATCTCCAAATCATAGCAGCATCCAACAACGAGCATTGATTTCTTACTCACAAGTTCATGGGTTGGCTGGGGGCCTCATCTCTGCAAGTCTCTCCCCTCCTCCGGGGATGGGTACAAGCCACAGTGTGCTTTTCTCTCTTTTTTTTCATGGCAATGGCAGAAGCCCAAGAGGACAAGCAGAGACTCATGAGGCCTCGTGGAACCTAGGCTCTGGCCAGAACACTGTCCCTTCCGTGCCACCCCCTCGGCTAGCATGTCACATGGCAAAGCTCAAAGTCAAGGGAGGAAATGTACATCTACCCGCGATGAAGCCATGGCAAGGACATGGATGCAGGCAGGGGGGATGAACTGGAGCCAATGACTCAACCCATCACAAGGGGACAACTCCCTACATCTGGTCATATCTCCCCCACCATCTCCGTCATCAACCCAAGGAGAGTTCATGTCTCCTGAAACCTCTCTTTCATCAGCTTTGCTCAGTCAATGAGTCGCAGGCTACTTCTGTCTCCCTCTTCCTCCTATTCTTCCACTCCCCTCTTCCAAATCTTTGTCTAGGGAAAAAAATCTCTTTTGCTTTTCCTTCATTCCATATCTGAGCTAAAAAGCCATGTGATGGCCAAATTCTGCAACAGACACAATCAAATGGAGGAAAAGAAAGGCTATTCATTTTGAAGTGAAATTAGACAAAAAAAACAATCAATGTCATCAATCTCTACCAACCTTTGACATTTCTGGAAGTGCCATGCATCATCACTGATGTCTCCGTGAGCCTCCTCAGACCCAGCTAATTCATGCCTGTTTGGCTTCAAGCCACAGCACTGAGCT
>NW_011488486.1:8895-10414 GCF_000754665.1 Bison bison bison
TCTCCGTTTCAAGTTACTGATGGTCGTATTTGTATTTAGTGACTAAGATTACTTTCTATTAGTTTACAGCAGAAGAATGAATGAGTTAATCCATGGTACCTGGCATACAGTAAGCCTTAAACAACTGTGAGCCAGTTAGTAGTGGCCCAGAGTGCTTTGAGCAGCTATTGCTGTATAACAAATTACCCCAAAATATAGTGGCAAAAACCCCCACAACAGCCATTGTATTAAGCTCACAGATATCATCCATCAAGAATTCAGACAGGGCACCTTGGGGTGGCTTGTCTCTTCTCCACGATAACCAGGTATCAGCTGGTGAGACTTGAATGGTTAAGAATGATTCAAATGACTGGGGGTTCATCAGGCATCTCTCATCTCTATCTCTCTGCCCCTCGACATGGTGGCCTCAGAGCAGCCAGCCACCTTACATGGTGGCTCAGGCTTCCAACAGCGAGTCTTCCAGCAAACAAGGCAGAAGCTGCATGGCCTTTTGCAACCCAGTCTCTGAGCCATGAGATGTTACTTCTGCCATACTCTTGACTAAGGCAATCACAAGCCCATGCAACTCAAGGGGAGAGGACACAGACCCCATCTCTCAATGGGAAGAGTATGAAAGAATTTTCTGCCATGTTTTATAGCCACCACTCAGCTATTTTTGGTGCACTAACAGTTGAATTGGCTTTTGTGGGTTACCCAGGAGCCTCACGACTCTTCTTAGCACTGTTTCTATGGGAACCATGTTTTGAGGTCCAAATTACAGACTTACAAGTTAACTTTGGGACACAATTTATTGATAAAGTGGGACTTCCTGAGTTCTCATCCCCCACACCCAACATTAACACTATGGACATAGCTACCCATGTTATTTATTAATTACCAATGTTTATTGAGCACTTCCTATGTACTAGGCTCTAAGCTCAGCACTCTACATGGATCATGTCATTCAATCCTACAAACAATCCTATACATGCTATAGCTATTTCCATTTTACATATGGGAAAACTGAGGCTTAGAGAAGCCAAGTGACAAGCCAAAGGTCACAGCTAGGACTGTGACACGATTTTGAAACCAGGTCTGTCTAATCCTCAAGCCCGTGCCTAACTACCACAGTGCACTGACTCTATAAAGACTGTGAAGAAAGGAAAGCTTCCTGAGATGTGTAAAGGCCAGAGGCCCTGGGGAGCCAGGCGATCAGACCTAACAAGGAAACTGCCACAGATGTAGGTATCAGTCACCACCATGGGTGACCCATTCTTGTGCCAGCAGGTCAAAGGGGCACTAAAGGAACGCCTCCCTTCCTATATGGATGTGGGTCACGTGGTCCCTCCACGTGGTCACCACCAATGTACATCCTTGCCTCGTCCCTGGGCTGCCAGCCTTTTCTCTCTGTCCCCACCAGCTCCATCTTTCCTAGACCAGAGCAAACCGGGCCACACTCAGCTTTTTGTCCCCAGGCAAGGATGAGGAATGAACAGCCGTTTTGTCCCTTGCTGTACAAAGCCATTTGTGTGGGGCAGCT
>NW_011488486.1:10514-11499 GCF_000754665.1 Bison bison bison
GGGTTGGGGGTTGGGCAGGAGGCAAGGCAAACACAACCCCATTCTCCCAGGCTGGTTAACAGATAGCAACTACACTCAGGCAGGAGGCAGGGCTCAGGCTGGAACCCGTGGCCCCAGGGGCTGCTCAAGAGGAAAAGAAGCTGTTGCTGGTGGGCTGTCCCCAGAGGTTCACAGTCAAGTGTCTGTCTCCACCCCCACTCCCTATTTCCCCAACACCTCTCCTCTGCCCCGCATCCTGAAGTTAGAGATGAGAAACCCCCTTGTATGGGGTCTTTGCAATAACCATGAAAGCCTTTTTTTCCCCCAAGAATTCATCTCTGCATTCCAGAGGGGGCATTTATCACCCCATGCCCAGGCTGCAGACATGTCCCTGCTTCAGATCCTCCTGTCCAGAAAGGCGGCCTTGTCAGACACATGAAACCAGCCCCTCCGGACATCTGGACAAGGAGCAGCCCTTTGGCTGAGCACGAGGCCATCCTGAATGCCACAGACAGTGAAAGGAGAGCCCTTGTTCCTGGTCCAAATAGCCTCGCTAAATGGATGCAGCTGGACACAGTGGGGGCGGCAGTGGGGAGGGGGAAGTCAGGCCCTCTTGGCAGCTGCCCCAGGCACCTCCATGGGGCAGCCTGGAAGGCAAACAGGCAAGTTTGCTTTTGGAAGAAGCTCCTGGAGCTGCCTTAATAACACCATTTCCGCCAATAGTTAAGAAAGCTCAATGGGAAACTGTGGCTTTGTCTGCCCAGTACCCTCATCTTCTAGAAACAGAATCTTTCTTGTGGGCATGCATGCGTGCTCAGTGTGTCCGACTCTTTGCAACCTCATGGTTGTAGCCCACCAGGCTCCTCTGTTCATGGAATTTTCCAGGCAAGAATGCTGGAGTGGGTTGCCATTTCCTTCTCCAGGGGCTCTTCCCAACCCAGGGAATCAAACCCTTGTCTCTTGTGTCTCTTGCATTGACAGGTGGATTCTTTACCACTGAGCCACC
>NW_011488486.1:11599-12223 GCF_000754665.1 Bison bison bison
AGCTTGGCCAATCAGAGCCTTTGTTGGGCGTTACTCCCAGAAATAAGGACTCTGTTTCCACTAAGGGAGCAGCCATCTTGCCCACCATGTGGCTTAAAGCTGACTAAGAAATGGAATGCCAGAGACTTAAAATTATTGTTTGAGTCCCTATGTCTGAAGTTATGGGCTGGAAATTTCCCTTCCCTGCACCAGTCCATTCTATGTTTTGCTCCAGTTGGTTTGATTTGGGTTTCTGTCATTTCCATCCCAAAGAGATTGATTCCTAATTCCTTCTCACATAAATATCAAGTCTTCAGGCCAGCATTGGAGACCCCCTGTGACAAAGCCACAGCATAGTCGTCTTGGGTCCCTGGGGGTGCAGCTAGGCCAACCTCACCCTCCTGCTCCAGGAGGGCTCACTGGGTGCAGGCATGCTCCTGACCAAGTGGCTCTGGGAGAAAAATGTGAAGATCTTTAGGTCCATGGTCTCTGACCAGGTGTGGCCCAAAGAAGCCCTGGGAGGAACCCATCACCCTCATGCCTTGCCCTGTGGGCTGGGCCAGACTGTGCTGCTGGTGGTGGTCAGCCACCAATGCCAGACATGAAGCTCTCACCCAAAGCTGCATTCTCCAGTGTCCCCAATGA
>NW_011488486.1:12815-14223 GCF_000754665.1 Bison bison bison
CCAGGCGCCTCTGCCCATGGGATTTCCCAGGCAAGAATACTGGAGTGGGTTGCCAATTCCTTCTCCAGGGGATCTTCTCAACGCAGGGAGCGAACCCAAGTTTCCTGCATTGAGGGCAGATTCTTTACTGTCTGAGCCACCAGGGAAGCCCATGGGCTTGAGTGTTGAATTTTTTATTCCATTAATGCGGCTGGAATTTGCTTCCCCAACTCTGAAGCAGGAGACTGTGGTTACAGTGATAGCTCTTTCTACACCAGCACCCCACCCTGCCCCATCCTACCCAACTCCCACGTCTTGCACACAAGCACTGTGACAATGCTGCTGAAACAGAAAGTAACCTTTAAGGTCAGAACTGATTTTTAAACACAATGGTAAAGTCAAATCAAGTGTTAAAATATTGAAGTACTACATAAAGGGCAATCACCACTGACCCAAACCCTTGAGGTCACCCCTGCCCCCAGCTTTCTAACCTTCCTTCAATCCACCACCTTAAGCGTTAACTCCAAAACCCTGCCACAGCCCTGCTTCAGTGTAAAGAGGCACCTTGTGATGAATGCGTGCCCAGGCTTTGTACAGGATACGTACTAAGTCGCTTTGGTCATGTCTGACTCTTTGCAACCTTATGGACTGTAGTCTGCCAGGCTCCTCTGTCCATGGGATTCTCCAGGCAAGAATACTGGAGTGGGTTGCCATGCCCTCCTCCAGGGGATCTTCCTGACCCAGAGATCAAACCCGAGTCTCTTATGTCTCCTGCATTGGCAGGTGGGTTCTTTACCACTAGCAGCACCCAGGCTTTGTGGTAGTGGTTTTGTCGTTAAGTCGTGTCTGACTCTTTCGCAACCCCATGGGACTATATAGCCCACCAGGCTCCTCTATCCATGGGATTTCCCAGGCAAGAATACTGGAGTAGGTTGTCATTTCCTTCTCCAGGGGATCTTCCCAACCCCTGGGATTGAATCCGGGTCTCCTGCATTGCAGGTACATTCTTTACCGACTGAGCCACCAGAGAATTCAACCACCCTGGTGCTTAAATATTCTCTCCTCTCCAGTTAAGCAGAAAACCAGTGGCTTGGGATAAGTGAACCCAAGTCCCGAACCCTCAGGCATGGAACACAGGGCCCTTGTCGAAGACTGAGGTAACCATCTTCTGGTCCAATGTGTGTGTGTGTTTGTGTGTGTGTGTGTGTTACACAACCAGGCACAAACTCACCTGTGATGCATACAATCCATTTGACCTCATCTACCTCCTTGTTCCCCTCCAGATCCTTTTCTACTTTATACCCACCACCTCTCATGCTCTTCGCCTAATGACCACATTTGCTAAGAAAATAGCTGGGAGACTACTTTACAGCAGACTCTTCACTCTTTCTGCTACTTCTAAGTTGGTGCTGCCACGCCTATTTTACAG
>NW_011488486.1:14323-15812 GCF_000754665.1 Bison bison bison
TGAGGCTCAAAGGGTTAAGTTCCCCCAAACCACATAGCAGAGTTGAGATTTGAACCCCAGTCTGATGGGACAGCAGCACCCACGATCTTCCACTGGACCCTACCACCTCCAGTAGTCACATGTGGAAAACGCTGCCTTCAGTGTGGCTAACTGTTCGGAACTGCCCTGAAAACAGCTTGGCTTTCCTGCCCCACCTAGACTGTAAAGCCCTCAAGCTTTACAATCTTTCTCTGTGCTTTAGGGCCTGTCTTCCTCCAGCACTGGCTTTATTTAGGCACTCAGTCATTACTGATTACATCGAATATCATAAGATGCCCAGAAGTAAACCACGAAGCCAGGGGGGCAGCAACTCTCTTTAAAATAGGGAGCTCTGGGCCATGTTCCTTATTGTTGTTGGTCTATACAAGGGAAACCAGAGTAGTACCTACTTCATAGGTTTACCATCAGGTTCAAATGTGGTGGGGTGGGGCATAGGGCTGGCACACAGTAAGGGCTCAATAAGTATGAGATAATATTACTGTTGTTATTACTTCCACCCAATGGTTCAAGCTTGAAGCAAGGTTCTTAATCCCCTTTACTCCATGATGGCTCTGCCAAGGCTTCGTCCAATGAGGCAGACACCCCAGAAGAGAGATGTACGCATCCCGGTAACTGTCTCTGGGGGCAGGGGGTAACAGGGGAGGAGGGGATGCTCCCAGGGCAGGATGCAAGTGGCTTTTAAGGTTTCTCATAAACACACTGCTCTACTGAGACTCTCAGAGGACAGAGGGAGGGCTGGCTGAGTGAGTGATTTTGTGTCTTATTTAGAAGCAGTCTTGCACACTGGTGTAAAGGTCACTGTCATGCCACCACGTGACTGAGCCTGTGCCCAGCCAAAGCTGCACGCCAGGATCTGCTGTTGAAGCCACTCCCACTTCCTGCAGGTCACCAAGCACAGACCTGCTGCGTGCCTGAATGCTAAAATCATTTAATGATTTAAAAAGATCGAGATCAATGGCTTCAGCAATTTCTGGGAAGCGGTAACTCAGTGAGCTGTGGAAGGTTCTCAATTTGCTGTCTCCAGCCTGGCCCCGTGGCAGGATTTATGCTGAATGGGCTCCATGAGGTAAATATATGCTGGGATGGGGCCCCATCTAATCACCCCACCCAGGAAGTGCTGGCCTGCTGACATCACCCTCACAGCTGCCAAGTCTCCCTTGCTCTGAGGGGCACTCTCTCATTTCACATTAATTAGAAGGCCATTTTCCAAGCATTTCCATCCCATAATGAAGGACTTTCTGCAGTGGTTCAGTGAAATATTAAAACAACTCGGAATCTTAAAAAAAAAATCAACATCCTGCCTGCTCAATCTGTATATTATATAAACCTTCATATTCGGGGTGGGGGCAGGATAAGTTCAGAAATAAGGACTGCTTGTCCAAGATACTGAGATGCTGACTGGGGTGGTGGAGGGTGAGGGATCGCCACACCACTGCCATCACCACTGACT
>NW_011488486.1:16250-16501 GCF_000754665.1 Bison bison bison
CTCCAGTATTCTTGCCTAGGAAATCCCATGGACACAGGAGCCTGGCAGGCTACAGTCCATGGGGTCGCGAAGAGTCAGACACAGCTTAGTGACTACATGACAACAAGAGGACAGAAAGAGCAGTCCCCTTGTGATAGAGAGGCAGTGGTAGCTCCCAGTAAACTGTACTTTCACCCTCTGGTCTAGTCCCCTCTCACTCTGTGAGACTTGCTTTGGCCAATGGGACCTTAGCAAGAATGATGCAGGCAGAG
>NW_011488486.1:18278-18788 GCF_000754665.1 Bison bison bison
TTTCTGATAAGCAAGATTTCCAGTAAGTAAGGCCTGATCTGAAACAGGCCTGTTGTCCGTCTAGAATTTTCCCACAAGCCCCACAGAAGTATAATTTGATTTATGTTCTCAAGATACGTAAGACAGTATAGAAGAACCGTGCAGAGCCCCATCTGGACATGTGTTTAGAATCAACTCCTCTCACCTGAAATGTTTCAAGGTGGATCCTCAGAAAGGCTTAAGTCTGCCTTCCCCCTCCTCCTTCCCCCTTGTGCACTTTTCCTCCAGGTTCCCAAGAATCAGGGATTTAAAGGGACAATTAGTGGAGCCACCATACACTGTGGCCTGGGGCCACAACTGCAGACACATTGGTGACAAAGGTGGCATTTCTAGGGGAGTGGAGATGGCCATCCAGCATTCCTACAGGCTGGAAGCCACTCTTGGGGAGTCCGAGATCAACAGAAACCTGTAACCCTTTGCTGGGGCTGAACTCAGTTTGATGAGATTTGGAAAGACCTCTGTCACCCAGTG
>NW_011488486.1:18888-19276 GCF_000754665.1 Bison bison bison
ACAACCCCACATGCCACACCAACCTCATTTCTGGGTTCCAATAATAGCATGTCTTCCGTTTAGCCTTCCACCCAAGGGTAGTAGCAGCTCTGCTACTTCGAGTCTCTGGATTGATTGCCTCCCCTGCGGGGCCTCTCAACAATCCTATCACCTATGTAACCAGTGCCCTATATTAGAGTCTCGCAGCTGAAAGGCCTAGTAGCTTTTTGCACTAGCCATCTACTCTCTCTCTTCTGCCACCTCGTGCCTGTGCTTAGTCGCTCAGTCGTGTCTGATTCTTTGAGACCCCATGAACTGTAGCCCACCAGGCTTCTACGTCCATGGGACTTTTCCAGCAAGAATACTGGAGTGGGCTGCCAATTCCTCCTCCAGGGGAACTTCCCAACCC
>NW_011488487.1:0-156 GCF_000754665.1 Bison bison bison
CTCGCAGGCTGCCTCCCCTCTGGGCCCTTGCGTGTGCTTTACTGGGAGCCAGAGAGCGGGAACACACCTGTCCCATCGCTGTGTCTGCCCCCAGCCCCACCCAGAGCCCTCCTGCCCCGGCCCAGTCTCCTCCAGCAAGGCCCCCCAGCCTGAGGA
>NW_011488487.1:256-1164 GCF_000754665.1 Bison bison bison
CACCGGGTCCTTCACGAACAGCTGCAGGCCCAGCCCCTGCAGGCACGCGTGCAGGTACTCGGAGGCCTCGCGGTGCTGCCGCCAGCTGTTCTCCAGGCCCTGGAGGGACAGGTTGCAGGCTGGGGGCCGAGTGGGTTCCCTCCTCGGGGGCCAGAGTGGGAGAAGCTGGCTGGCATCCACAGCGGGGGCGCTCTGGCCTGGGGAGGGTCTCCTCTCCTGTCCTGGACACTGAGCCCCTTGGGAGCTCCCTTGAGCCGCAGGTTTAGGGCCCTGACTCTGCCCAAGGGCCAGGCCTGGGCCCCTCAGGGGGAGTGGAAATGGTCTGGAGGGGAAATAGCCTGGGCCCCAGCCGGCGGTTGGGTCCTCCAGGCCCCTGGGAGGGGTGCGCACTTAGCCAGAGGCGGGGGCTGGCCAGATGCAGACAGTGCCCTCCCAGCCCCTGACCCCACAGGCCCTATTCCAGGGGCCCAGCCTCCCCTGCTTCCAGAGCTCACAGCCGGGGCCTCGCTCTGGAGAACCCCTCCCTGAGTGTGCAGCCCCCAGCCTCTCCGGCGGCACACGCCAGCCCGAGGCTGGGACAGGCCCGCCGGCCCTGCCCAGGGCGGTGGTGAGGTGAGTGGACACAGGGCAGACGTGGTCAGCGCAGCATGGCAGCCTCACTGAGGCTGGCCGCGGCCCAGGCCTCTCCCTGCCCCTTGGGTTGGCCCCTGGGCTGGCCCCTGGGCGCTATCCCGGTGCGTTTCTGGGCCTCTTGGGTCCCAAGAGTGCGGACACTGCCCTGGTCATGGGAGCCCCCCTGGTGGCATCACAGCCGCTGCTGACCCGTGCAGCTCCTGCCCTACCTGGGAGCAGTGGGCACAGTGGGGCTCCTGGAGGGGGTCTCACTCCCCAGCCCTCCCTCCGCCCGA
>NW_011488487.1:1691-2689 GCF_000754665.1 Bison bison bison
CCTTCACTGATGTCTATCCTTTGCTGCTGCTGTTCCTCCTGAATGCAAGGGCCTTCACACAAGGATTGATGCTTTCCAAATGTGGTGCTGGAGAAGACTCTGAGAGTCCCTAGGACTGCAGGGAGATCCAGCCAGTCAGTCCTAAAGGAAATCAGTCCTTAATATTCATTGGAAGGAATGATGCTGAAGCTCCAATACTTTGGCCACCTGATGGGAAGAGCTGACTCATTGGAAAAGACCCTGATGCTGGGAAAGATTGAGGGCAAAAGGGGAAGGGGGCAGCAGAGGATGAGATGGCTGGATGGCATCACCAACTCGTTGGACATGAGTTTGAGTAAACTCCGGGAGTTGGTGATGGACAGGAGGCCTGGCTCGCTGCAGTCCATGGGGTCGCAGAGAGTTGGACACATCCTAGTGACTAAACATCACCAGTACGTGAGTCAGACTCCTCTGTCTGTCTCAAGCCTGAAGTCAGGGAGAGACGCTCTCAGCACCCAAGGGCCTCTGTTCAGTCCTGAGCGGGCTTTCTGCCTGGTTGCCTGGCCTGTCCCTATGCCAAACGGATGCCAAGTGCATAAGACACAATATCCCGGCCCTGAGCTTTTCTCTATTTGTTCAGTACGTTCTACAGTGTTTATTGCACAGATGTCTGTCTGTCCATCTATCTGCTTCAGAAATCTGAACATAGATAGGGTCACCATATACTTAAGTTCTGTGTTTAATGGTGAAATTTAAATCTAAATCATTTAAAAATAGTATACCCACAAAAAATGATGGAGGGGAGACTGAGGCTAGAGGCCTCATCTCCCCTGGGGGCAAGTGCGGCTGGGGTTCACTGGAGGGGCCTAGGGGACAGCCTGGGAAGAGCCCAGCGCCCCGGGCTGGGAGACCCCGGGCTCCCCGGCAGGCCTCGCCTCCCACCAGGCCTGTCTTGTTTCTCCTTCTCTCTCCACTGGGGGCCATCTGGCCTTCGCTGCCAGTCTGGGCTGGGGGGGGGC
>NW_011488487.1:3895-8631 GCF_000754665.1 Bison bison bison
GGGTCTAGTCCCACAGCGTGCTTGGACCTGGGACCCACCATCCAAGCACGCTGTGGGACTAGACCCCTCTCCTGCGGGCCCGACGCTGTTCCAGGTGGGCTGAGCTAACCGGAGGGCCCCGCTATTATCTGCTCAGCATGGCAGACCCACGCGGCTGGGGTCAAAGTGCAGGCAGGGAGGGTGCGGGTGGCCGAGGGGGAGGAAGGTGACGCTCTCGCATCGTGAGGTGCCCGTCCACGGGGCGCCCCTACTGCCCGGGGTTTTAAGACACGGACAGCAGCAGCGGAGGGTGCTGGGCAAGCAGCCAGCTGGGAGAATGGAGGACCAGGGCTGGGATCAGAGCCCCGCCCTGCCACCACCTCCCTGAGGGTGGGGTCAATGGAAACCGAGGCCTGGATGGACGGGACCCAAGTCCCTGCCCTGGTTGGCACTGCCCGCGCCCTCCCCGTCAGGGCTCTGACCCTCTCCAAGTGCTGGTCCTGCAGCATCCCTTCCTCCCTCCCTCTCTCCCTGGGCTTGTCCCGGCCCAACGGCCCAGCTGCGACATGGGGTATGGTCAGTATGGAGGGTGTCCAGCCCTGGGAGGAGCTGGTGTGTGCACGGGGGCCTGTGGAGACTGGGCCCCATGTGGGGCTGACGGACGTGCAGGCCCCGGCACGGGGCACGGGACACTGGAGAGGACTTCTGACCCTCAGGGCCCACCGACAGGCTGGGGTGGGGGCACGCACTCACCCTGCTGGTCCATGTAGACAGGGGCCCCGCCCAGGGATGCCACCGAGTCCACCAGGAGCAGGCACTGGTGCCTGGGGGAGGGCAGCAGAGAGCAGGACGGGGCATCAGACTTGGCAACCTGCCCTGAGCTGGGACCACGGTCAGCCCCCAGCAGACCGGACATCACACGGGCGGCTCAGGATGGCCAGGGCCTCCGGTCGCTAGACCCCGGGTCCCCACACAGGTACTTGAGAGGGCCAGCCGGGCAGTCTGCATCCTGTGGGTCAGCTGGGTACCCTGAGGTTGCAGGCCTCAGGGCTGTGTCGGGTCCGGGAAGCTGGGCAGCAGAAGGCTGGCCTTCGGTCTGTCTGGCAGCCCACCAGGCAGACGTCCAGCGCATGCGGAGGACAGAGTCCAGGAGCAGGCTGAGCTGAGCCTCTGACCCTCCTCCACCCGCACTTTCCTAGGAGAAGGGCCCAAAGAGCGTTCCCTGTGGGCCTCTGGGAATTGTAGCCCAGGTGACGCTGGTGAGTGTGGCGCCCTGGACAGGACTCCAGGGGACAGGTGGTCTGGCTGGGGCTGTGCCCAGTGGCCCCGTGGCCCCTTGGAGGACAGCAGGTCTGCCAGGATGATCCAGCCTGGAGGTGGAGTTTCTCTCCTTTCCCTCTGTGGTCAACTGTCCAGAGCAGGGCTGCTGGTCCTAGAAAGGGACCCCGCTGAGGGGTGGGGGCCCTGGGGAAGCAGTGGAGGGCGGGGGCTTCTCTGGGGCTCTGGGGTCAGGGCAAGGTGGGCAGGCCCTGGGCCCAGCTTGGAGGGGGGTGGCACTCTGGGGACACCTGATCCTGCTCTCAGACCAGAGGGTACACCCAGCCTCTGCCCAGGGCCAGGAGGACCCCAAGAAAGCCTGAACCCCACTCCACATAAGAGAGGCTGGGGTGGGCCCAGCGGGAAAGGGAGCTGGACCTGCCCTGTTACTTCCTGTGGGGAGGGGCCTGCCAGCACCCCAGCGCACCCCACCCTATCCCCAGCCTGGCTCTGAGCTGGGCTTGGCCCTGTCCCCAGCACTGACAGGCACTCAGGGCACGGCTCACCTGAGGGACAGGCTTACCTGAGGGACAGGCTCACCTGAGGGCAAGGCTCACCTGAGGGGCCAGGCTCACCTGAGGGACAGCCTCACCTGAGGGCCAGGCTCACCTGAGGGACAGCCTCACCTGAGGGCCAGGCTCACCTGAAGGACAGGCTCACCTGAGGGACAACCTCACCTGAGGGCCAGGCTCACCTGAGGGCCAGGCTTATCTGTGGGGATGGGATTACCTGTGACAGAGCTCCCCATAGCCATCGAGGGGCTGCAGCACGCCGGTGGACGACTCTCCGTGGGCCAGGAACAGGAGCACCGGCTTGTGCCGGGCCAGGGCCTGAGGGAGAAGGTGACAGCCTGAGGCAGAGCCAGCGGGGCAGGGGCCTCCCCCGGTCTGCCGGCCCCTCACATGAAGACTGTCCTGTGAGGGTGGGATGAGACCTGCCCCAGACACTGCCGCCCCACAGACGGCCCCATAGACGGCCAGATCTGGGCAGCGGGGACCGGACGCTCCTCCGGCCCCGCCTGTGCTGGCAGGGCTGGGCATCTCGGGTCCAGGAGGAGGGCTTGTTCCGGATGGTGTGGACTTTCTTCCTGAGGCTGAGCCAGACTGGCCTCAGCCCCCCACCGCATCCTCCTGGGGCCAGCATGAGGTCAGCCTGGTTCTGGGCTGGATGGGATGATCCTGCCCGATAGTGGGGACTGGCACCCCGAGACTCAGGGCATGGCCTGCTCCCCCCCACTCCTGCCCCTGCACCCTGCCATGGCCTGGGTCCTGATCTAGCTTCCTTGGGGAGCAGAACCCTCCTAGTCAAACTCCCACCTGCCCCAGGTGTGGGAAAGCTTTCAGGGCCGGGCAGCTGGGCTCAGAAGCCCCGGGGACCTGCCATGGCCCCCTCCCCGCCCTGAGCCGGCCCAGCTGACCGGCCCTGCCCTGGGTCACTGCGTCCCCTGAGCCCAGCTGACCGGCCCTGCCCTGGGTCACTGTCCCCGCACCTCCTCCACCTCCGGCAGAGTGAAGTGGCCTCCAGGCGCCTTGACCATCGGGCACACGCGGGCTCCTGGGGGCAACGTGAGTGGTGAGCGCCCTGCACACGGGTGGGGACCAGTACTGGGGATGTGGCGTGCTGAGCAGGTGGGCCCTGTGGGGGCTGGCCACACTGGCCCAGCCGCTGCCCAGGGAGGAGCTTGGGGTGTGCTCGGTGAATCCAGGCTCTGCGGCGCGCGGATGGGAGCAGGTCCCACAGCTCTCGGCCCCCTGCTCTGGCCTCCTTCCCTGAACCCAGCCGGGCGGGAGCACCCCTGTCCCTTGCCCTCCCCACAGAGGAAGTGCGGATCTGTGCAGGGCTGAGCTTCAGAGGGTGACATCAGAGGGTGACTTTGGAGTGTGACATCAGAGGTGACTTCAGAGCACGACATCAGAGGGTGAGGTGACATCAGAGGTAACTTCAGAGGGTGACATCACAGGGTGACATCGGAGGGTGACTTCAGAGGGACCACAGCGTTTGATGAAGGACTGAATGGATGAGGGAGGCCTGAGCGGGCTTTGCCCTCTTTGGGGCCTGGGGGCTCCAGGAAAGCAGGCCCTTGTCCTGCTCCCCGTGCACAGCAGACCCCCAGCCTCATGTGCAGGAGGCAGGGAGGCCCAAGACTGTCCCAGAGCCCCAGCCCGGGGGTGTGGGGTGAGGTGGGGAGCCCCAGGCCAGGAGGGTGCCTTGCCCAACCTGGGGTCCCCTTGAAGCCAATGTGTAGACTGGAGGGGCCCCGGCGAGGGGTCAAGACCCCCTCAGGCTGTCAGGGGTTGTCCATTGACCTGGACCGAACAGGGCCGCGTGTGGAGCTGACCACCCAGGAGCTTCACAACATTTCCAAACCACGATCAATCATTAAACCCAAAGCACACTCGGGCTTTGACTTTTGTCTGTCTCTCCAGAAAATTTTACTCTGGACTGCAAACTCTGTCCCTACCTCAGCATTTTGCAGCTCCAGAAACTGCTTCTGAGATTTTATGGGAGATGCAGCTTCTGGAACTTTGTCTTGTAACAGAGGCGGGGCTGGCCCCTAGAGACCTCAGAGAGCTGGGGTGGGGGGGTCCCCCGTGTTTGGGCTGAGATCCGAGAACACCCTGCAGTGCCGACCCCTCCGTGGGCTCTGGAAACTGCTGACCCCAAGTTCCAAGACACCAGGGGATGGGGCCTGGAGCATCCTGGGAGGAGGCAGCGGGCCGGCAGGAGGTGGAGGCATGAAGCGTGGGGAGCGGGCAGCTTCTGCCTGGGGAGGGCCTGAGGTTGGGAGCAGGACCTGGGTGCTTCCAGGTTTCATGCTGGCGCAGGAGGCCTTGGGAAGGACGCACTGAGGGGCCACACCCCCCCGCCCCTTCTCTTACCGATGCGCTCCGCGATGTCCTGGGCCCGCTGCCCCCAGATACCGCTGACCCCGACCAGGAAGGAGTCGCCTGGCTCCAGCAGGTTGAACAGGGCAGCCTCCAGGGCACAGTGCCCTGAGCCGCTGATGGCCAGGCTCAGGGGGTTCCTGGTCTGGAACACGTACTGGATGCCTTGCTTGATCTCATCCATGATCTGGGGGTGGTGGACACACGGCGTCACAGCCGTCCCTGCTCCCACTCCCGGGAGGAGGCCGCCCGAGGGGCCGGGGCCGAGGCCCGCTGACCGGCCGCCCAGGGGCCGGGGCCGAGGCCCCGCTGACCGGCCGCCCAGGGGCCGGGGCCGAGGCCCGCTGACCGGCCGCCCAGGGGCCGGGGCCGAGGCCCCGCTGACCGGCCGCCCAGGGGCCGGGGCCGAGGCCCGCTGACCGGCCGCCCAGGGGCCGGGGCCGAGGCCCCGCTGACCTACCTGGTACACCTCCTGGTGCATGTGTCCCAGCACCTGCAGCCCCCCGGCCGCCATGACGCGGGGGGTCAGGTTGGAGGGGCCGGGCCCCAGCAGAA
>NW_011488487.1:8965-12811 GCF_000754665.1 Bison bison bison
CTGGCCCCGGGCCCCCGGCGGGGCCACCAGCAGCGAGTGGGAGGCCATCGTCCTCACCCAGCCTGCCGTCCTGTGTCCCAGGACTGCCCTGGCCGTGGTCAGTGCCCAGAGCATTTCCCAGCAGCCCCTGTGCTGGATGACCAGGCTCCGCAGGGCACCGGGCTGTCCAGGAGGCGAGCCTGGCGGGTCGGTTTCCGCTCCACCCCCGCCTTTGCTGCTGTCGTCGTTACCTGACCGTTATCAACGTCTGTCCTGCGTGTAAAGGCCTGGCAGCAGGGGTGTCTGGGGAGGAGCTGGCAAAGTCCAGTCAGCGAGAACAGGACAGAGCTGAGCGAGCTGGCCTCTGCCCTCCAGCCCTCCCCCGCTCTGTCCCCAGGGACTCCCAGCCCCGTGAGGCTGGCTGGCGCAGAGCGCCCCCACGTTTCACATACAGGACCAGAGACCCAGCATTTCCGACTTGGTGGGCCTACTGGCTGTGGTAAAAGCTCGCAGCCCCGCTGTGGTGGTGAGGAAGCTGTCCCGGGGTGCGGGCCTGTGCCAGTGACGCTTGGGTGACAGAAGGAGCCGTGGGCCAGGTTCAGCCCACTCCATAGCTTGCTGACTCTCGCTCAGCTCTTGGAAAAACCCACTTTAGAAGTATAGATGTCCTTTCATGTCATTTCTTTTTTGATTCCGCAATGAGGGATGCCACACAGTACTTCTCCTTCTCTGGCTCTTACGTCACTCAGTGTGACAATCTCTAGGACCACCGTGATGCTGCAAATGGCACCACTCCGTCCTTTTACACGGCGCGCCGGCTTCTGTGTCCACTCACCTGTTGGTGGACATTACGTTGCTTCTGTGTCCTGACGTCTGTGAACAAGACTGCGATGAACATCGGGCGAGTGTACCCGTTTCAGACCACATTTTTCTCCGGATGTATGCCCAGGAGTGGGATTGCCGGGTCTCGTCGTAGCTCTGTTTTCAGATTTTTAAGGCACCTCCATAGTTTTCTGTAGCAGTGTACCAATGTATATTCTGACCGCAGACGCAGACTCACAGACGTAGAGGACAAAGTTATGGTTTCCAGAAAGGAAGGATGGGGGAAGGGATACTTGGGGAGTTTGGGATTTACATGTGTGTGCGTTCTCAGTCACTCAGTCGTGTCCAACTCTTTGAGACCCCAGGAACTGTAGGCTGCCAGGCTTCTCTATCCATGGGATTCTCCAGGCAAGAATACTGGAGTGGGTAGTCATTCTCTTCTCCAGGGGATCTTCCATCGAATCCAGGTCTCCTACATTGCAGGCAGATTCTTTTCTCTTCTCCCAGAGAAGCCTGGGATTTATACGTACACACTGCTGTAACCAACTAGGGCCCCCTGTACAGCACAGGGAACTCTGCTCAATGTTCCGAGGTAGCCTGGATGGGAGGGAAGTTTGGGGAGAATGGACACGTGTATGTGTGTGTGGCTGAGTCCTTCGCTGTCCACCTGGAACTATTACAACGCTGTTAATGGGCTAAACTCCAGTATAAAGTAACAAGCTTTCTGAAAAGAAGCTAAGAAAGGAGTGTGTGCTCCACATGCACACGTGCACACACGGGCATGTGTCCTTCCTGACCCTTTGGAATAAGCTTTTCCTCTGCGAGTCAACACCAAGGGTTCTGTTGCTCAGTCTCCATGCACATAACCAAGGGGTGCTTGCTGGGGGTCCCCCAGCCTCTGAGTCGGCAGGAGAGCGGAATAAATGCAACCGTGAGTGCCGCGGGAGGGGCCAGGCCCGGGTGAGGGCGGCCTGCCCAGCATCGCCAGGCCCAGGTGAGGGCAGCCTGCCCCACACTGCGAATGCCACAGGAGGGCCGGGCCCGGGTGAGGGCCACCTGCCCAGCACCGCGAGTGCCGCGGGGGTGGGGGCCAGGCCCAGGTGAGGGCCGCCTGCCCAGCAGAGCCGCTGCTGGGACGTGGAGGGGCCCTGCATTGCACGTGCCCAGGCCACGGAGGCACTGACTGGGCGTCCTGAGAGTAGACCCTGCTCTGTACAGACCACAGGGGCCCGGGTTGGAGCTCGCTGGGGGCTCTGTTCTGTGTTTCGGGATCTGACGCCGGACCACAGTAACCAGGGAAGCAGTCCAGCTGCCATGGAGGCTTCACGATGGACAGGGAGGCAGCCACGCCTCCTGGGACCTGCTCGAGACCTTACTCCATGGGGATTCGCCTCCCAGCTCTGCGGAGCCCCTGCATTCAGCACTTGCTGAACGTTTGTCTGCTGCCCTGGGGCAGAGGGACTCCACGAGCTTTAGCCAGGCTGGACAGTCACGGCCTGAGCCCCTGGGGGACCTTCACAGCCCTGCTGGGTGGGGTTACTCTGTCACTCTGATAGATGGACGGACCCAGGGGACAGGCCCTGAGTGGTGGGCAGACAGCAACTCGGGGCAGCTGCAAGGAAGGGGCCAGGCGCCACTGCTTAGCCTGGTCCTGTCCTGCACAGGGGGGTCCAGTGGGCACCCCCTTCCTCCCCCATTCACTCTCCTGACACCTTCCCCTCTTCCTTACCAGCCCTTGCTCTGGACCGGGACCCAGTCTGGTCGCTCCAACCGATGCAGCATCACAAAAAGAGAAGCAGAAGGCCCTGCTGGTGCCAGTGGTGGGTGAGGGGGTGGGCAGAGGGCCTGGGCAACCTCCTGGGAGCCAAGAGGAGAGGCCAAACAGGCCTGAGAGCCTGGAGGAGAGGACACCCCCCAGGGGCTGCCAGAGGAGGTCGTGGGGGCTTCTGGGCTGGGTCTTGGTAAAGGGAGAGGCGGGCCCACCCCAGGGCCTGCCAGGAAGAGTGAACTGCGGGGCCTGGACACGGAGGCACAGGCTCCTGTGGGGGCTGGCAGTCTCAGGTCCGGCCTGAGTGGCATCTGGGGCCTGGTGCCAGCCTGGGCCTCCGGGGTCTCAGGTGTGTCAGCCCTGCCCGGCCTGGTGCTGACCTGACCTGCCACAGGGGAGGAGCCTTCTGCCTGAGGGGACCCCAGGTCACAGCTGTGTCCACTCTGGGGGTCTCCTGCCTGCTGGGAGCAGGGGCGCCCCGGCCCACAGGGGAGCCCCCCTTGGCTTGGCTTCTGCCCTGGCCTCCTTGCCTGCAGCCTCTCAGGGCTCTGGGCTCCTGGTTTCGGTGACCGAGCCCCGTCCCGGTTGGCCCACAGTCTGCCCACCTGGATCCACTCACTGGGCCTCCCCTGCCCCTGCCACCCTCACTCCAGTCTAACAGGGGCCTCTGTGCCTTTGCATGTACTGTTCCCTCCCTGGATGCTTGTCCCTGTGTTTGCTCAGCCCTCCTGCTCTTCTGTCCAAGCGGTGGCCAAGCCTCCTGCCCAGGGAGTCTTCCTGTCCGGAGGTCCTCAGAGGCCTGTCACCTGGCGCAGGCCGCGTGGGTCACCCTGTCTGTGTACGGCCTCAGGTGGGACCCCTCCACGCAGTGCTGCGGATGCCCAGTGCGGCACGTGGAAGCCTGGCCTGAAGTCCTGGCTGGCAGGTGGGTGGGCTGGTGCAGCCTGGCCAGGTCACCACCTGCGTGGCAGGGCTGGGTCTCTGCCAGGAGCAGGCCACTTGGAGCCTGTCCCGTGGAGCAGCCCTGTGGAGATGTCAGGTCCACAGCTGTTTGTTTAGTCGTGCCCTGGCAGGCGCCACAAGGCCTGGGCTCCGGACACCATCTGTCAACTGTCCCTGCCCCTCTCCTGGTCCAACTGTGCAGCTTCCTTGTGGTCAGGGCACCGTGGGCGAGGATGCCAGGCCTCAAAGGGCCAGGAGCCCAGCGGAGGGCAGCCTTGGAGAGCAGGGCTGAGGGGCCCTGGGCACTCCATGCCCACCATGATGAAGGTGGCCAG